>NC_018245.1:561798-563259 GCF_000227135.1 Leishmania donovani | reverse complement strand
TTCCTTGAAACACGGTCTTCGATGCCGACCGCGTACGGAGACATGTGGGCGTGTGCGTGAATAGGTGAGCGAGAGCGGAGAGGAAAGAGGGAGGGGGCAGTTTCCGATGTGAAATAGAAAGGAGAGGAAAGGTGCGCGCTGCTTGTTTGTTCTTTTTTACTTCACACACCGATAGCAGCATATTGTGTCGCTTTTGGCGGTTTTCCACAGGGCACCCTCAGCCTCTTTGATAATTCCCTTTTCTGCAATGCACTCCCCCTCCCAAACGAAAACGGGAGAAAAGGAAGAGGGGAAGGACCCGCGCAGGCACACAGAAAGAGAGAGAGATGAAGCAGCGGCAGAAACGCAAGAGACACCAAACGCAACGCTGAGCACCTCGCAATGATGCGCAGCTTTCTTTCTATGCTTTGCCTGTATGTGTGCGGCCCACTTTTCCGGTTTCGTTCAACGTGCCCATGTCGCTGCCGTACAGCACGAGGTCAAGCGCCACTCGGCCCCCAACACCCCGCCCCGGGACCGTCGCAGGCACCATCGCGTCGTGCCAAGCAGCCCTGGGGGCACGCGCCTTACAGCACTGCGTCCACTCAGCCACCTGAGCACGGCCTCGGCCTCGGCCTCGAGCTCGAACTCTACCCACACTCGGCTCCGCAGGTCGCCTCACAGCGGCTCCCCCATCATGCCGGTCACCACACCTGGTGTACATCCCCCTCGGGGTGGCACTCAGGCCCCTCACGCCAGTAAGGCAGTGCGTGGGCCGGGGGTGGGATACGCGTTCGAGCGACGCCGACACGTCGCCGGCACATGGATGGCACAAGCGTGCCCACCGTCGCAGGTCGCTCCGGCACGGTGCCATCCAGGACATCACCGCCGACATCAACAGCGATGAAGCGCTGTGTCGCTTTTGGCGGTTTTCCACAGGGCACCCTCAGCCTCTTTGATAATTCCCTTTTCTGCAATGCACTCCCCCTCCCAAACGAAAACGGGAGAAAAGGAAGAGGGGAAGGACCCGCGCAGGCACACAGAAAGAGAGAGAGATGAAGCAGCGGCAGAAACGCAAGAGACACCAAACGCAACGCTGAGCACCTCGCAATGATGCGCAGCTTTCTTTCTATGCTTTGCCTGTATGTGTGCGGCCCACTTTTCCGGTTTCGTTCAACGTGCCCATGTCGCTGCCGTACAGCACGAGGTCAAGCGCCACTCGGCCCCCAACACCCCGCCCCGGGACCGTCGCAGGCACCATCGCGTCGTGCCAAGCAGCCCTGGGGGCACGCGCCTTACAGCACTGCGTCCACTCAGCCACCTGAGCACGGCCTCGGCCTCGGCCTCGAGCTCGAACTCTACCCACACTCGGCTCCGCAGGTCGCCTCACAGCGGCTCCCCCATCATGCCGGTCACCACACCTGGTGTACATCCCCCTCGGGGTGGCACTCAGGCCCCTCACGCCAGTAAGGCAGTGCGTGG
>NC_018245.1:559750-561699 GCF_000227135.1 Leishmania donovani | reverse complement strand
CACCACACCTGGTGTACATCCCCCTCGGGGTGGCACTCAGGCCCCTCACGCCAGTAAGGCAGTGCGTGGGCCGGGGGTGGGATACGCGTTCGAGCGACGCCGACACGTCGCCGGCACATGGATGGCACAAGCGTGCCCACCGTCGCAGGTCGCTCCGGCACGGTGCCATCCAGGACATCACCGCCGACATCAACAGCGATGAAGCGCTTTGACTCCCCGACGTCGCAGGCGCTTAGCCGTGGCACCACCAGAGGTGGTTCGGCATTGGCAGGGGATAGGGGGAGGCTGCTTGGCTTTCGTGCACACAGAGCGGGCAGCGGATGCCATGCACTGAGGGGTGTGGGGAGTCGAAGATGTGCGCGTGTGTGTATGAGAGGGAGCATACACTGGGCACGTGGTGGGCGAAGCTGCAAAGATAAGAGTTGGAGAAGCGAAAAGAGGGAGTGGTGCGCGGCAAGGCTGCGGGAGCGCAGTGGGAGGCAACACACGAGAGCGCTGACAGGGCCGAGAAGGAAAGGCAATAGACAGAGAGCATCACAAGCCGTGGAAGCGTGCTTGGGAAAGGGAGGAGGTGGCAGTGATTCGTTGAAGGGGTGAGTCGCCCAACGCACGCATACACACACGCACATGCACGTAGAAGAGTCTGCCTCTAGTTCGCTCGAGTACATGTATATTACATGCGTGTGGGTGTGTTCATGTTAACAAGTCACTGTCTCGTTGATATGGTGTGTGGCACCACTTCCCCTCGTGTTGTTGTTCTCTTATTTTGTCTTTCCATGTTAGCCTGTGCCGTTTGAGAGAAGAGGTCAGAGGGTCGCCAAAAAAAAAAGTAAAACATAAAGCGATGTAGAGAGAGAGGGTGGGATAGTAGGGATACGCGGGGACAGAGGTGTGAGACAGGAAGGTACCTGGGGAAGTGCACGCTAAGAGAAAGACAAATGTGCGCGATCTGATCGATGCAGAAGCACGTTGCCCATTTGGGTATGGCAGGGGGCGAGGAGTGCGCACCTCCGTCATTCTGCCTCTAAGCGCGCACTCCCACAAACCCGTAGATCCATACGCGCTTGGTTGCGCTGCACAGAGAAGGGAAAGCACAAAAAAAAATCTGGCAAGGGCAAGCAATCAAGGAAAAGCAGCTCAGCAAAGTGCAAGATCGAACAGAGAACAAGAAAAGCTACACACAGAGCAGTGATACACAACAGCGCCGAATGCGGGAGCACACGCACGCAAGCGTGCATCACCATCATTCACATTTTTTTATTCCATCCCTAATGTGTGTGTGTGTGTGTGTGTGTGTGCATCGAATTAGCTACTTCTTCTTCCGTCCTTCTTCCAGCCCATGTGGTTGTGAGTGTTGGGGGGGGGGGGGGGGGTATGGCACAGTGAAAAGAACGACACATTAAAAAAGAAGCCAACAGTGAAAAAAAAAAAACAATGGAAGACGACAAGACAAAACAAAAAGAGGGAGGCTGAGAACACGAAGGATGAGAATCACTAAACGAAGAACAAGCTTGGCGCGTAGCATATACATTGAGATTTAGGTTCTGTTTCGTCAGCGTACCCGTTTCGCTGCCATATGCGTCAAACTCCACTCTACCCCCAGCCTCTTGGCCCGTCACAGGCACCATCGCGTCGTGCCAAGCAGCCCTGGGGGCACGCGCCTTACAGCACTGCGTCCACTCAGCCACCTGAGCACGGCCTCGGCCTCGGCCTCGAGCTCGAACTCTACCCACACTCGGCTCCGCAGGTCGCCTCACAGCGGCTCCCCCATCATGCCGGTCACCACACCTGGTGTACATCCCCCTCGGGGTGGCACTCAGGCCCCTCACGCCAGTAAGGCAGTGCGTGGGCCGGGGGTGGGATACGCGTTCGAGCGACGCCGACACGTCGCCGGCACATGGATGGCACAAGCGTGCCCACCGTCGCAGGTCGCTCCGGCACGGTGCCAT
>NC_018245.1:558853-559651 GCF_000227135.1 Leishmania donovani | reverse complement strand
CGTGGGCCGGGGGTGGGATACGCGTTCGAGCGACGCCGACACGTCGCCGGCACATGGATGGCACAAGCGTGCCCACCGTCGCAGGTCGCTCCGGCACGGTGCCATCCAGGACATCACCGCCGACATCAACAGCGATGAAGCGCTTTGACTCCCCGACGTCGCAGGCGCTTAGCCGTGGCACCACCAGAGGTGGTTCGGCATTGGCAGGGGATAGGGGGAGGCTGCTTGGCTTTCGTGCACACAGAGCGGGCAGTGCACCTTAAGAAACCACGTACCGCGGTCTCCTCCCCACCCCCTTCATCACGGGTGCACGAAAGATAAAGGGGGAAAAAAAACAAGATGACTTGCAGAACAAATAAGGCAGTGCGTGGGCCGGGGGTGGGATACGCGTTCGAGCGACGCCGACACGTCGCCGGCACATGGATGGCACAAGCGTGCCCACCGTCGCAGGTCGCTCCGGCACGGTGCCATCCAGGACATCACCGCCGACATCAACAGCGATGAAGCGCTTTGACTCCCCGACGTCGCAGGCGCTTAGCCGTGGCACCACCAGAGGTGGTTCGGCATTGGCAGGGGATAGGGGGAGGCTGCTTGGCTTTCGTGCACACAGAGCGGGCAGTGCACCTTAAGAAACCACGTACCGCGGTCTCCTCCCCACCCCCTTCATCACGGGTGCACGAAAGATAAAGGGGGAAAAAAAACAAGATGACTTGCAGAACAAAATCAACAACCGTGAAAGGTCTAAACGCACGGGCACAAATGCACACGCGAAAAAAAAGAATTAGAAAAAAAAAAACA
>NC_018245.1:549880-558754 GCF_000227135.1 Leishmania donovani | reverse complement strand
TCCCCGACGTCGCAGGCGCTTAGCCGTGGCACCACCAGAGGTGGTTCGGCATTGGCAGGGGATAGGGGGAGGCTGCTTGGCTTTCGTGCACACAGAGCGGGCAGTGCACCTTAAGAAACCACGTACCGCGGTCTCCTCCCCACCCCCTTCATCACGGGTGCACGAAAGATAAAGGGGGAAAAAAAACAAGATGACTTGCAGAACAAAATCAACAACCGTGAAAGGTCTAAACGCACGGGCACAAATGCACACGCGAAAAAAAAGAATTAGAAAAAAAAAAACATTCCCCCTCCCCTTCCTCCACACATACACTTGAGAAACACACAGAAAAATTTTGAATTTTAGATGA
The DNA here is from genome assembly GCF_000227135.1 of Leishmania donovani. Lineage (NCBI taxonomy): Eukaryota > Euglenozoa > Kinetoplastea > Trypanosomatida > Trypanosomatidae > Leishmania > Leishmania donovani. Next base: position 558,405 of record NC_018245.1, on the reverse strand, counting down.
GCTACTTTGTGTGTGTGTGTGTGTGTGTGTGTCCGTGTTTGGTTTGTTTTTTACTTGGTTTGACCTGTTAGCGTTTTTTTAAGGGTTGTTGTTGTTCAGCTGTACTGTTTTTGCCCGTCGTTTTTTGTTGGTCCTTTCTTTGGGTGCTGTTTTTCCGCGTGTGTATGTGCGTCGGTGGGTACGTGTGCGTGTGGGTGCATCCTCAGCTGCCGACTGATGTCCCGCTGTACCGAGGCGACGCTGAGAGCAGCAGCAGCAGCAGTACTAGAGAAGGCAAAGACGGAGAGGCGCGTTGAGCGCAAAATATTGATGCAGAAGGAAGACAAGGAGGTCAACATTGTTTGTTGTTTTTCCTTTCTTTTCGTTGATAATCCCAGCCGGCACCGCACCCATCAATGAATTCAAGCATGTACATCCATCGAGGGACACAACATGGGAAAAAGGAAAAGGACACATGCGTAAGATAAAGTGAAGCCGAACAGAAAGCACAGCAAGATGCAGAGGCAGCGGCAGAGAGGGAGCACACACACACCGGCACCGACGAATGTGCACATCTCCACCTCCCTACGCATCCCCGCGTCGTTTCAACAGAGGCACCTCTAAATGATAACGAACATGAAAAAAAATCGCAACGCGAAAACACGACACAGACAGAAACAGCGAAAAATCAAAGGCGAAAATGAAAAGAGCAACAACCGCACACGAAACAACGACTACTACCGATAAGCCGAGGAAGGAGGAGGGAGGAGAGAGGGAGGAAGGAAGAAAGGGCGGGCAAAAAGAAAAGCAACAGAGGGAGAACAGAACGTACCAACACACTTCCCTTCAGAGGTATAGAAAAGAACAAAGAACTACAAGGCATGAAGACGTGAACACGCAGAAAAAAAGAGCACCACCCGTACACGTGCACACAAAAGCGTCAGTGGAATATCCCTATATATATATTTATATATGTATATATGTATATACATATAAATATATATATACGTACATGCATACACATATAAACATACATGTATATACATACACACATGCACAGGCTTTGGATGACAGTGAGAGGAGAACAGGGACGGCCGCCACAACAGAGGAGGTCGACATATAAAGGAAAAAAAAATCACTGAGAGAAACGAAGAGAACCACGCTCCCAAGGCACACAGAAGCACATCGTCCCTCTTGTATTCGCTTTTCGCCGCTACAGCCGCAGCTGCGGCCCAAGTGTCCATACAATCACCAGTTAACGGGGCCGTTGCTCAGACTGCTGAAAGACTGACCCAGAGGGGAGACAGGGACTCCGGGGCTGCCGAGAGGAGCGCCGCTGCCACCCAATGACCCACCAGACCCGTTGGCCGTCGGCACAATCAAGAAGACGCCGTTGGAGCCGCCCATCTGCTGCGGGGTTGAGGGCATCAAGGTAGCTGGAACGTAGCTGCAGCCCACCTGCTGGCCGGCGCTGTTCATGAGCATCACGTACGGTGCGCCCCCTGCTACGCCACCCGGCGACTGCGGTACCCCCATCGCGGTCGGCGATGATGTGGTGTTCAGCAGGGGGTACGCCATACATCCGTGCGGCGGCAGGGCAAATATACTCGGCGCGAAGGCGTAGGCGATTCCACCGCCCGCGTTGGCGACGTTGTTGGCGCTGTTCTGCTGCGCCGGCGGCAGCGGTTGCGGCTGCTTCGCCGAAGGCGCCGTCCGTGCTGCGGCGCCGCCGTGGTGAGCGCTGGACTGGTGGTGCCAATCGTTTGATGTAGCCTGCGCTCCGCTTGCAGCGCGCGAGGCCGCCGAATTTGATGGCTTGGGCGCAATCGGCGCCACGGCCCTCGGCGCAGGCGCATGCTTGAAGTCGCCTTGCACGTTCGGGTCCACGTGCACGGAGTGGATGAAATTGCAGCGCTTGCCGCGGTTGCACATGCGGTTGAAGTAGTAGTGCGCGCAGTGCGAGAGCGGCGCGGTGTGCTCCCGCCAGTTGGTGCTGCCGCGCGTGACAAGAATGCGCTCGCTGGGAATCACCTCCGACGGCGATCGCTCGTTCGGCGCTAGGACGGTGACCTCATCACCGGCCGGCAGTCGCGGATACGTGCACAGGGCGAGGCTGCGCCATGCATAGTTGACGTGGATGCTGCACCGCGACGCTTTGCGGATATCGGCGTGCACGAACTTGCACATGTCGCCCTTCGAGCAGCTTTGGGGGTTCTCAAGATTGAACTTGCGGCACAGCACGAGCCGCGACACGCCCAGAGCCGGGTTTGGGCGGTGCAGCACCTGCGACGCTGGAATAGATAGCAATGTCTCGAAATCTGAATCGTAGACGCTAACAAGCTCGCCCTGGCTGGTGGGGCTGCTGCCGCCTTTCTGCAGACTTTCAGCAGCCAGCTGGCCAGTGGAGAGGGAGCAGTTGCTGCCGCTCACATGCTGACGCCGTGACGCGGCGCCGGCGCGCTGCTGTCGCTGCTTCGAATGGTTCGGGGAGTTCTTCGGCGGTGCCGCCGCGTGATCTGCATGCAGGTTCGACTTGGCCGACGGCGCCGAGCCACATGACTTGGAAGGATCGCCGCGGCTTGGCGTCTTGGGCGAGCGCGTCCTGCCCTCGCCGGCTTTGGCATTGTTCTCGGGGGGAGAGATGAAGGTGCACTGGTGAGTCTCACCGAGCGCGTCCTTGTCAAGCGCCTGCGCGGCTGACGCCGTTTCTGTGTTCGGGCTAGAGATGTTCACCTCCGCTTCAAAGAGAAGAGAGCAGGTGCCGCTGGGGGAGACGCAGCTGGTGTTCCCGCCGCATTGCGGCGACGAAGTCGTTTGCGCGAGTGGGCTGGGAGCCGAGGACGTCGACGACGACGAAGACGAGTAGATCGCCTGAAACGGCGCGCCAACGCCGTCCACCAAGTTACGGATACATGTGGGCCTCATAGGTTCCGGGGCATTCACAATGTCGCTTGCAACGGCGGCCTCGCCGCCACAGGCTACCCCATCAGCAGCGGAGGGCGAAGCCGGCCGCGCCACGGTGCACGCCGAAGACGGTGAGCCGAACTTCACAAGCGGCGTGATGCTCACCGTCTGTGGGCTGTTACCGAAGGACGACGAGTTGCTGTGTAAGCCAGCACCAGCGCCGATGACGCCGTTCCCAGACGCAAACGCTGGCGATCCAGCGAAACCGCACGATGACGCCGAGGCCCCTACACTTCCGGACAACGAGATCCTCGACGGACCCCCAGCAGAGTAGCCGCTGTTGATTCCCTTCTGGAGGGGTGTATCCGGGGCGGAGCACACGGGCATGGCGCTGCTGGCCACGACGCCGGTGGCAGAGTCCCCAAAGTGCGACTTGTAGGAAGACAGTGCTTTCGCGAAGAAGTTAATCGCGTCACTTCCAGGGGTGGTCGGCGCTTGGTCAACCGAGATAGAGGGAGAGGAAGCCATGTCCCCGTGGCCTGACTGTCCAGTAGCGCTCACTGCGAGCCCTGGCGCCGGCATGCCCGCCGCAGAGCCACTGGACGGGTAGTGTGAATTCAACGTCATGGACTTGCCCGTGTTAAGCATTGCTCGCCCAGCGATAAAAAAAAAGGGAAAAAGAGAGATGGTGAGCCCCTAAAGACAGAGAAACGGAACAACCAAAACGACGAGAAGAGCAATGAAGGCGGAGAGAAGAGGGGAGAGACGTGTAAGGTTGTGCACGTGAGCCGGAGGCACAGATGAAGAAAAGGTGGAAAAAATACAGAAAAATGCACAAAGAAACACGCAGCACACAGTACAGCAAAAAAGGGGAAAAAAAGAATGAAGCACGGAAGAGGTGCTCGTATTTGTTCACCTTTCTTCAGGTAGGACAGGATGTGGATGCCAATAAGAATCGCTCCGCCGCTCCCTCAGGCGGTTGCACGTAGGCTTTTCGTATCCTTCACAATGCCACGGTTGTCGTTACCCCTTTCTCTTGCGGTTCTTTGTTGTTGTCGTCGTCGTCGTTTTTTTTTTTCGATCCTTATCGTAAAAAGGAAAAGGCGAAAAAAGAAACTCAACCAAAGTGAGAGTGGCGCTGTGTGTGTGTGTGTGTATGTTTGTGTATATATTGTTTATGTATATAGCAATATATATATGTATATATATGCGTCCGTGTTCGTGTTCTGGCCGCTTGCCGTCACTGTCTCTCTCTCCCTCGATCTCTCGCCGTCTTCTCGTGTTATATTTCTCTTGAACGTACAAGAGGGAAACGGGGGAGGGGGGCGTACAAGCAAAGAAAAAAAGCAAAACAAGAAGAAGAGCGCGATGCAGTCGGCGTGGAAGAAGGAGGAAGATGCATAGAGAGACGGAGATGACGAGGGCAAAGAGGGAGAAAAAAAAAATATATATATAAAGAACTATAAAAGAAAAGCTAGAGAGAGCAGAGAGACAACGAAGGCACAGGCATACAAAGACGCATACACTTCGTGGCAAGTGGAGCGTGATGGGAAGGAGACGGACAAGGTGTAGTCGTGTGTGTGTGTGTGTGTGTGTGTGTGTGTGTCTGCGTGTGTGGGGGGAGGGGGGTGTCTCTTGCTGTCGCCGCTTCCTTTTTTCTGTTTGTTTCTTTGCTTCTTCTTCCGTATGCTCTGCTTTCTTTTTTTTTTTGGTGGTTGCTAAACCAAGAGGAGGAGGAGGGGGAGGGGAGGGATAAGCAAACAAAGAAATGGACAGTGATGATGATGATGGGGTCAAAGAGCAAAACAAAAACAAAAAAAAAGGCTGCACAGACTCACGAGTAAACAGGAACAAAAACAAGACAATAGAAGAAACGAAAGTAGTCAATATTTGTGACGCTCATAGAGGGAGAGAGCGCGCGCCCGAGACAGGGAGGAAAGGGTGTAAGGTTAAGAGGGAAGGAAGGAGGGACGAGTGACCCTGGAGGAGATGAAGAGAGCGTGAAAACCGAAAAAAAAAAAGGAAAGAGAGGGTTAAGAGGGACGCAGCGCGTGCAGCAAAGCCGTAACCCGTCTCCCTCTTTAGTGTATGTGTGTGCGTGCGCTTGGTTCGTTATTTCTCTTCCTTCGAAGATAGAACGCTAGACCAAAAGCAGCCAGCAGCAACACGCTCAGCACGGAAAGATGCAAGTCAAAGTTTCTTTTCCTCTCTCCACAAGTAACAGCAGCAGCAGAAGCTTGTTGCAAACTGGCGCGCGTGTGCGTGACGGCCCTCAAAACAGGTAGAGAGGAGGTAAGTTCTGGCAAAGACGACGGCAAAACAAAAAAAAAGAAATCAAAACCGACAGAACGAGTAGGAGAGCTCAGAGGTAGGAAAGAGGGGGGAAGGAAGCAAAAAATGGGTGTGCCCGTATATGCGTGTGTGAGGGGGGTGGGGTGTCTGGCTGTGTGCTCAACGGATGTGCGCACGCGCGGTTCAGTCCCCTGACGCCTTGTATTCTTGCCCTCTACGCCGATTTTGCCTGCCTCGTTTTCTTTTTCTAGTAACAATAAAAGGGCGTGCTGGTTGGGTACACGCAGAAACACGCACAAGCAGGCAGACAGAGGTGTGCGCCACGCCAGCAAAGAAAAAAAGCGCACTCACACTCACACGCACACGCACAGGAAAAAAAGGTAAGCTGTGCCGCGAGAAGCCACAACTCCAGGCAAACAGAGAGTCTGGCAGACAAAGAGAGATGGCGGACAAGAGGAAGCTACGAGAGAAAGTGAGAGAGAGAAAGGCCGAGAAAAGAAAGAGGCGTATGTCAACGGAAAGAGAACAAAAAAAAAGTGCGAAGAGTCTGAGAAGTATATATATAGAGAGAGACGGTTAAATACAAAATAGAAGGTTACGTTTCTTTTATTCTTTTCCTTTGGTGGTCCCCTCCCCCTTTTTCGTTCTCTTGGGTGGTGTGTCTGTCTGTGTGTCTGTGGGTGTGTGTGCTGCTTTGATGTTCTGGTTCCTTCCTTCTGTCGCTGTGGCGTAGGTGTGTGTGATGTGCGTGGTGTGGCGTATGTTTTTTTTTGCTGTTGTTGGTTTATCGTTTTAGATATGTTTCGTGGCGCTTCCTTCAGCTTTTGGTTGATGGGTTTGGTTTCCTCGTGTGTGTGGGTGTCGTCCTCCCCCTCCGCGTGTGTGCGCTCAAGACTTGTGTATGCACCCGGGTGCGTGCAGGGCGGGGCGTTCAAGTGGCAGGTGTGTGCTGACCGAGCAAGAAAAGATAAAGCACAGAGAGAAGAAGGGTTTGTCGATTTGGAGCCAAGTCGGCGCACCTATGCGCATGCATCTGCTGCCCCTTCTTTGCAGAAGGGGAGGTGCGTCAATACACAGTGCAATGCACTCGTTCACAAATGCATAGACACGCGCGCGCAAGCTGAGCCTCTTCGCTTTTCTCGGCCCCCTTCCTCCTGCAGCTTTCGGCTGGAAGCACTCCAAAATGGGCTCGGCGCGCGCGACAGAAATAGAAAGAAAAAGAATGAGAACGCTAGAAGCGCAGGCGCACAGAAAGAGAGAGAGATGAAGCAGCGGCAGAAACGCAAGAGACACCAAACGCAACGCTGAGCACCTCGCAATGATGCGCAGCTTTCTTTCTATGCTTTGCCTGTATGTGTGCGGCCCACTTTTCCGGTTTCGTTCAACGTGCCCATGTCGCTGCCGTACAGCACGAGGTCAAGCGCCACTCGGCCCCCAACACCCCGCCCCGGGACCGTCGCAGGCACCATCGCGTCGTGCCAAGCAGCCCTGGGGGCACGCGCCTTACAGCACTGCGTCCACTCAGCCACCTGAGCACGGCCTCGGCCTCGGCCTCGAGCTCGAACTCTACCCACACTCGGCTCCGCAGGTCGCCTCACAGCGGCTCCCCCATCATGCCGGTCACCACACCTGGTGTACATCCCCCTCGGGGTGGCACTCAGGCCCCTCACGCCAGTAAGGCAGTGCGTGGGCCGGGGGTGGGATACGCGTTCGAGCGACGCCGACACGTCGCCGGCACATGGATGGCACAAGCGTGCCCACCGTCGCAGGTCGCTCCGGCACGGTGCCATCCAGGACATCACCGCCGACATCAACAGCGATGAAGCGCTTTGACTCCCCGACGTCGCAGGCGCTTAGCCGTGGCACCACCAGAGGTGGTTCGGCATTGGCAGGGGATAGGGGGAGGCTGCTTGGCTTTCGTGCACACAGAGCGGGCAGCGGATGCCATGCACTGAGGGGTGTCCCCCCGTCAGCAGGGCCTCGCCGCGGAGGACCCCAACAAAAGCCAAGAGTGACGGTTGTGAGCGCTAAGGCCCCCATAAAGAATGCACAATGACCTAAGCACAGGTGTTCAAGGCGCGCGACTTATTTTTAAGCGCCCCCGTCGTTACCGCTCAAGTCTGCACGGTACATTTAGTTTCCTTGGCGCGCGCGTGTGCGTGTGCCCTTCCGCTGATATCGCATATGTGTGTGCTTGATGCATATGCGTAAGTATTGCGTTTCAGATGCGCAGCTCAGACGACTCGAATGAAGCGGACACTCTCATCTGTGCGCGTATGTCCGTGCAGACGTGTGCTTTGACGCCGACTATGGCTTCACTATGAGCACCACTGCAAGGCAGCCACTACTTGCCCCTGTCGTCTCGGTTTCTGTGCGCGCGGTTGCATACCCCTCCCCTTGTTCTCTCACCCTGGCCTTGCATGCGTGCGTGTGTGTGCGTGTATCAGCACAAAATGTGCGTCAGCTTCACACGACAGCAATGATCGAAAAGAGAAACAAACAAATATATATATATATATATCGAAGACTACCGTGCGACCGATGAAGCACCCACGCAGAGAAAAAGCAAAAACGATAAGATAGGCATGAGCATAGATAAAGAAATGCCATTAACTACGCGATAAGGTAGAAATGCAATAACCATAAAAAAAAAAGGCTACACACGCCCGCGCACGCAGAGACGCACACATATCTGAGCCCCGAGTTTACGCGTATTCTCAAGAGGTGCGCCATCAAAAAAGACACTCGCACAGATAGAGTGGCAGAGGAAGAGGAGGGCGGAAAGCACAGGGCTGGAGAATCACCCGTGAAAGGAGACCAGAGGCGAAGGGAGCAAAAAAAAAAAATACGCAGGCAAACAGAGAAAGTGCACGACTGCTTGAACGCGAGCACAAAATGTGTATACTTGCACACATATATATATACGCATGCATACGCATACATATCTGCATGTTTATGTTTACATATACATATATATGTATATAGAAGTATGCACGTGTGTGTGTGTGTGTGTGTGCATACACATGGGCAGCCGAATCGGCGAAGACGACCGTGACAGCACCACCAGCACACCTTTGCTACGCAAAACAAAGCTGTCTTTTGCTCATGACGGTCGCAGACGCATACAGAAGGCAATCACGTAAGAGCACAAGGAAGGAGGCGTGAAGGTCATCCAGGCGAGAAGCGTGATACGGCGCGCGCCGACTTCTTTTTTCTTGTCGTCTGCCCTTCCTTGGGAGAGCCACCACAACTAGAAAAGGTACAAAGCGGAAGGAGCGCGCAGGTCCACACATTACCGAAGCCGACACACACACACACACACACACACACACGCAGACACACACACACAC
>NC_018245.1:529388-549781 GCF_000227135.1 Leishmania donovani | reverse complement strand
CACACACACACACACACACACACACACACATATACACACACACACAGAGAGAGAGAGGTATTTGTGCTTGCGCAGTAGTCATCGCCGCCGAGCCCCTTGTTCTTCAGCGACGGCGATGCACTGTCGTGCCCACAAATATATTTCTCACGCCTATCATGGTTGCTTTCAGACACCCTTTGGAAGGCCAAGAGCAGAGGAAAGCAGTAGCGAGAGAGGAGGGGGTGCACGCACGTGCATTCGTGAAAACGCCTCGACGTAGTGTGCGTACACGCTATCACCGGAGAATTCAGCACCGACACAGACTGCAGAAGGGCGTCCGCCAAAGACACAGGGCCCAGCAGCTTGCACACAAGAAGAAGACGTCAGCATCTCCACTTATGCCCCGTCCTTCACCGTTGGCACGTCACTCTTCCTGTCCTTTGCCTTTATAGAGCTGTCACTGGCGGCACGGATGCGCGAGATGAGAACGCTGGTGGAGATGCCGGGAGTTCTTGGCACTGTGCGCAGGATGCCCATGCGGCGCGGTACCGCGTAGTACGTGTCTGTCGGAGTGTTGTACTCCTCGCCACAGACAACTACGTGTATATTGTAGTACCGGATCATCTCCGCCGTGATGCCCGTCACTGGTGAGTTGGGAATCACTTCTGAGACGTACTTGCACAGGCGCACCTCATTGATACGCTCTTCGGTGGTCATGATCGGCGGACGTTTGTATGAGGCGCACTCCTCGTCGCCGCAGACGCCAACGATGAGACGGTTGCCGAACTTGAGAGCATTAGCCATCAGCTTCTTGTGTCCGGCGTGGCAGAGGTCGAAGACACCGTCGATGAACACGTTACGCACAGGCGTGAAAAGCGGTACGTTCAGCGAGTACGACAAGTCCACCAGCATGGCAATCAAGTACATTATAGACCCGGCCACAGAGAGCACGTCGTTCAGCAGCGAGCCGAGGCAAAGGAAAAAAACTGCGGCGTGGATGCGGCGCTGGGCGAGGTGGCTGACGTACACCTCGATGGACAGCAGTCCTACAATCATGGCATCGCCAATGACGCTCAGCAAGCTGTACTGGCTTAGCGGCAAGAGGTAGAAGAGCGGCAGCACACGGGCGGCGAGGCAGAGCAAAATAATCCCCTTGTACAGCTTCTTCATCTTGAGAAGCGCAATGCTCACAAAGGTGGCGACGACGAGGGTGTTGTAGCCCACCTGCGCCTTCGCCAAGATGACGCCGAGGATGTCGCGGCACGCGGTAGGGTAGAACCAACGGGCGATGAGGAGCAACACCATGAGGAACGACAACTCCGATTCACGGAAGCAGTACGTCGCAACGTACGCCACATTCTTCACGCGGTCCTTCTTCAAGTTCGACGCGTTGATGCGGCCAAGCACCGTATTCAGCTCAATCAGCTGCAGGGCGAGCAGGAAGTACCACTTCGTGCACACGTCCTCGATTTGAAACACCTCCAGCAGCGTTAGCGCCATAAAGACGCGCGCCATGGAGGAGCAGATGCGGGAGAAGATGTCGCCCAGGCTGGTGGCGCTGCGACAGCGCCGCGCGTGCACGCCGTCCAAAGAGCCGCACGTGATAGAGATGACCAGGAGAAGAATTGCCAGAACCGTGGCCGTCTGCACCGTGCGGTCAGTATGGAAAAAGTCCACATAGTCGGTCTCTGGAGGCTTTAAGATTTGACCGCTCGCAGCACTTGTGGCAGCGGCGGCAGCGGCGGCACCCATGGCCTTGGCCGTCTTGGCCGCAGCGCCTGGCCCGGCTTTGTAGGCAGAGGCCATCTCTCCCACGACAGTCTTCTCAGCTGCGAGGGGTACCTGGCCGGCGCCACGGAGTCCAAACGCCTGCAACGACGACTTCACGTCGCACAGCACCGCGTGCGGGCCGTGCTGCTGATCGCCAAAATGGTAGTATGTGTTAATGAGCTGGTACGCCTGCATGCTGCTAAGAAGCCCTGCCAATGTGATGGCGTTCGGCGCCACGAGATCGCTGAGCAGATGCGTGCTGATACGAATCCAGATCGGGTAAAAAATGCGAGTGACGAAGCTCACGGGGCGGGTGTTGACGTCGCTGTTGGCATGGTAGATGAGTTGTCGCTCCTCTGTGGTAAAGAGGAAGCTGTGCTCAAGCAGATGCGACATGGCAGACTCGCGTGTGTACGCGTGTGTTGTCGATGGATAGGAAGCGAGGAAGAAAAAACAAAGGGTAGGTGCTGTCGTGTCTCAAGGCTACAAGGCACGAGAGGAGAAAGAAGGTGGTGTGTCTACCTTGTATGTGTGGAACTTGATCGTTGTTGCTGCATTCAAGCAAGCGGCATTCGCCGTGCCGCTTTCTGCTGCGATGTCCGTGGCCGCAGCTCGCTTGATCACTAACTGCACAGACGGGGTAGAGGGGAGAGAGGGGGGCACACGCAAACCAACAACGTTCGAAAAGAGGCGTAGAAGAGGAGAGAAAAAAGTAGAATGCTGAGGAAGGATCAGCAACACACTTGTGAGGGGGCCCTACGCACACCAGCAAGGCCGGAGAGTGCACAAAACGGTCAGCAGAGGCAACAAAGAGAGCAGCACGAGGCTATGAAGCTGGGCTTCGGCATCCGCACGAACGCCACACGTAAACAGGTAAAAGGGAGAGAAAGGTGCAAATACATTTTTTTTTATTCATTCAGATGATGGGGTGTAGGAAAGAAGGGAAGCTAGACGAAGACTACAGCAGCAAAGCAGGGCTCTGTGCGCCTGTACGTGTGAGAGCTGTCTAGCGATTCGCGCAGGGAAGTGCAGGCCACTATCAAGAAAGAGGGAGACACGAAATAAACAAGATGATGATACGGAAGAGAGACTGCGAGGTGAGATAGACCCCACAGAGTCATAAAGCTCTGCTCGTCGGTGTGTGTGTACGCGCACGTGCGTATACGTGTCTGAGTGCCGAGTAGAGTCCCTCCTGCTACTGTTGCTTCGCTCTTCTTGAAGAGGCGCCGCGCTGCCGTGTGGCCCGTATGGCGGGGCATTTCACTACGCCCGTGCGTGTTGGTGTGTGTGTGTGTGTTGTGTTTTTTGTGTTGTGTGCGCAGATGCAAGCGTGCACGCCTCCGTCTCGTCGTGCAGGTATGCCCTCTGCTGGTGTACGCAATATGCTGGCTATCGCCCTTTGGGTGCCGCTATACACGCAGCAACAGGAGGAGCAGGTTAGCTTGAGGGGCACGTGCGAGCCTGACCGCACGTGCCCAGATACCTCGTGATTTGTATGGCAAAGCGCGAAGGCACGGCTGCTGCTCACGCAGAGGTAGAGAGAAGGGCGGGGGCGGCGGCCAGGGACACAAACGCAAAACTCGCGGCGTGGCGGGTATCCGATGATACGGATGGGCTACAAGGTGGGGGAAGGGGAAGGAGGTGCAGAGTCGAAGCAGCGCAACAACAGCAAGCACGCGCCCCTTCCCCCCTCCCTGAGGAAGGGAGGTAAAATGATTTCAAGCACAGAAGGCATGAGCTGTTGCGGCAACAGCGGAGCACGGAGCGCATAGAGCAGTCCGTATTAGCTGAAGATCCGTGCCCAGAAAACTAATAGGAAAGCAAAAAAAAAGGAAGAATCGAGAACGCCGGCAAACAGAAAGAGAGCCGCTTGCGTCGACGTGGAAAGAGACTTAGACACACAAGCGCGCATGCGCACCGACACGCACATAGGGAGAGGATGAGAAAGACGGAGTACCCATCAGAAGAAGGGACGAAAAAAGGTAAGGACGAGAGAGTTGGAGCATGCGGAACAGGCGAAAGCAGTCATGAATCGTCGGCCAACCTTCCGTCTCCTTCCCCTCTCCAAAACGCCCTCTTCTTCAGCTAAGGTGGATACGTGAGGATTATGAAACCTATTGACTGCCCTGCACAGCCCCGTGTGCGCGCGTAATCTCATGGGTGGGTGTGAAAAGGATCATCTTGCGCTCCTCGCAAGCTGCCCGTGGCAACGAGTAGACAGAGACAGAGAACACAGAAATTGGAAGACACCAACGACAGATCCGTACACACATTTAGTGTCACTCGTGCCTGGGTGGCTGACAAGACTTTCCCACCTCTCTCTCTTCGCCTTGGTCTGCTCGGATAGGGACCACACCGTTCCACCGCTCTCCATTGCGTTAGCTCCGTATCTCTCTACCACAGCGGGCGTGCGCCTCGACAAGAATGGCGCCAAACATAAGGTCGTGAAGTACTCGTATTTCTGCCGGTAGAAATTCCTACAGACGTGCGCTGCGGCCCGCATGCATATCTCTTTGTCCCACACATTCTATTTTTTTTGAGGTGGACTCGACGCAGATGCACGTGCGCGCACACTGCGGACGGAGGCGATGTATTTGACCCTCCCCACCCCATACACGCGAGAGGTTCGCTTTTGTCTCCAACGTGTCCACCCCACCACAAACAAGTCAGCACCTATACACGCATACGTAACCGCCGCCCACCCACCGCTGTGTCGCACGGCGGCAATGACAGAGAACCGGGTCCACCGACGCCCTTCGGCGTCGCTCAGCCCACTGCCATTCTACTGCGCATACACAGCAGCCGAGGCCCAGAACTACGCACGACAGCACCGCAGCGCAGTAACAGCAGGAGAAGAGATGGTGGATGCGTGTACGTGCTGAATACGCGGGCAGGACTCGTAGTGGGCCGGTCCAGGCGTGAGCATGGCTATACGTCTCTTCGGCACAGCGCCAGCCAAGCCCTGCCCTCCGACGCCAGAGAGCCCGCAGCCGCACCAGAGGGCAGGCTGCAGGCTGCTCGGCTTCCCCCACAACGAGCTGGCACTGGATCATGACATCAGGGCGTGGTGGCCGGCATCATCAGAGAACAGAGGGCATAGTCAAGAATATATCTCTATATGTAACTTGAGACTTGCGCTCACGCATACGCCAGAGAATATGAACAGCTAAGAGGCAAAGGGAAGAGAAAAAGCGGTGAAAGAGGGGTTTCGACGAGTAGTCAGGCAGGGGTGTCGTTGCACTCGCGCCCACGGCGATATGCATACGCAGAAAGAAGGCCAAACAAAGAGAGCGAGAAAGAGAGGAAAGTTTGGGAGGCAAGAGAGCTGAGAGAGTCGATAAAAAAAAAAGAAGAGGAGCCCTCCGCCCACCCGTGCATGGGGCGCTGACGCAAAAGGGAGATGGCTACAGTCGCAGTCCATGGCAGCGAGAATCGCGGGCTTGTGCTTCCCGCCCACTGTCGCCGCCGCCGCCGCTGCCGTTGTCGCTGCCCCCGGCGCCGGGCTGCTCCTTCCTATCAGTTTGCTTTCTCGTTTTCTGGGCCGCTTCCGAGGAAGGGAGGGCCAACAGCGCACAAACAAAAAAGGCGAAAGAACAACAGACGAGAGGCAAAGCCAGCGAAAGACACACGGGCGAGCAGAGGAGGGACAGGAAGGAGAAGGGCGGATGGTGTACATTCGCTGAGTCCCCCTCCCCAAGACACAGACGCACACACCAACACCGCACTCATCCGCACAGGAGACATCGAAAGGGAGAACAAGAAAACACTAAGTGGAGGCAAACGCAGCGAAGCACCTGTGGCGTCTAAAAGCCAGAGAGGGTACACAAGCGCAAGAAATAGACCACAGAGAATAAAGGAGAGAGAGTGAGAGACTCGGGCAACGGAGCCCCCACCGTCGCATGCCTTCTTTGCCCCCTTTGGCTTTACGGTAGAGTTGGCGGATGCCGACGCATAGAAGCCGAAGCAGCGACGACAGAGAGAGCGAGAGATGGGGGAGATGGGGAGGGGGAGGGGGGCATGAGCGAAAGCAGCAGTCCAATAAAGCAAAGAACAACAGAGAACGTATCGTGGTTGAGCAAGGGAAGAAGGCTGTACATGGTGAGCACGGAGACCCGGATAGCGAAGCACAAGAAAAACGAAAAAAAAATGGAAAAGCAAAAAAAAAAATGATCTATAGCCGCCATCAACTCACCTCACCACCACGTCATCCAACCGCGTCCTTTTCCATGGCCTCCTCTACGCGATAGATGCCCTTGATGGCGCGCATTAGCTCCTCGGCAGAGCGCTCGAAGCACGCGCCCCAGCGGCACGGATCGCCCTCCAGCAACTGCACGGAGCCCACGCTGTTCTTCGGCGCGCCTGGCACTATCGGCTTCGCCGTCGCCTCCTCGTTCTCGTCGTCGAAAAGGCGCACACGGTTCACGAGGCCCGCGGATGAGCCTGGAGCGCCGTGCAGCATGCCCGCATCGTAGGTGACGAGGGTGATAGTCTGTAGACCGCTGATACCGCTGCAGGCGCGCAGCAGCGCTTTCGGGTCGGTGCTAGAGTCGGACCCCTGCTCCTGAAGCACATCCACGGCGCGCAGCGGCAGCTTCAGCTTCGCGAACGCACTGTTGGCCATGCTTCCTATGTCCTGGATGTCCACCGCCTGCATACGCCATTCACACACACTGAAGGAGGGCAGTGCGTAAAGGAAGTCCTCGGCGGAAAATATGTTGTTGTAGCGCTTGTACTTCCCATCATCATCCTCGACGCTGATCGGGGCGCCGCCGAGAAGCCTGGGGGTCTCGATGTTCATCATCATCTCCGTCGACGCGAGTGCCAGGCAGGAGCAGACCGCTGAGAACATGGGCTTGAAGGGGTGGTGCACGAGGGCGTGTGCCATGTCGTAGCCCTTCGTGTCCTCGTGCACCGACTCCTGCGTCACCTCCGTTGTCAGCAGAATCGTCCCGTGCGCGCGGAGGCTGACACTGTCCCAGCTGCACACGGCCTTAAACAGCACCGCCAAGGGGCAGGCGAAAGAGCGGTAGAAAGAGGACGGGCTCGCATCGGAGAGCACTACCATCCTCTTCGACGCCACGTAGTCCATGACAAAAGCGAAGCTGTTGCCACTTTTACCGTTCCACACGGTCTCATCCGCCTGCAGAACATTCACGTCGTACTTCACGATCAGCTTGCGCTTTTCAGGCTCGGCGATGGCATACTGAATAGACTCCAGTAGGTCCGCCTCTGAACGCACCGGGTATGTGGGCGTCCCGTCCGCCTCAGCGGCCTCCTCTTTAGGCGGTAGGTTCCCCTCGTAGAAGTCGTAGTGCGTCGTCGTCACGCTCACGGCGTCATCGAGGGCGTAGTGGGAGTAGTTCTGGATCACAAGCGCGGCCCCCTCGAGCGGCATATTCGGTGATAAGAAGTAGGAGATGTGGAAGCCGCAGAAGTTGAGAAAGCGCTCCACGTTCGTTCCCGCGAAGCCCAATCGTTCTACGGCATCGGCCAGCACGGTCAGCGGGTACGGGCAGGAGGGGTACTCGAAGCGCTGGTACGCCGCCGGAGTTGGCGGGGGTAGGAAGTTGCGCGCGCGCTGAAGCGCGTTCTCGTGGAAGTGCTTCCCCTTTAGGGATTTGATGACCTTCCTACTCTTCGAAGCAACGATATAGCCGTAGCCCATGACGGCGTTGTACAGGCGCGAGATCGGAATGTGCCACGTCTTGCGGAACCGCTTCACGTTCACATCCGCCAGCCGAACAACGCCGCGCTCCTCATCCACGCCGATGACGATCGCAAAGTGCGCCGGATCGCTCCTGGCATCGATGCGCACGTTCAAGGCGATGTTGATGTCGAAGCTGATGAGCATCACGCTCTTCGACTCGACCATGAGCCGCAGATGATGGACAAACTGAGTATCGGTGATGTTGGGCTGCCCATCTGCGGCGCCATCGCGACGGGAAGGTAGGATGAGGCCGATGCGCACGTCCTGGTCGATCTGCAGCTGCTGGAGGAAGACGTGATACCACACGTATGCCATCTCGATGGAGCCTTTGTTACTTTCACACACAATCATGGACAGCGGCAGCCGCAGCTGCTGGCACACCTTCGTCAGCGGAATGCCGCGCAGCTTGACGTCGCATACGTTCGTCTTGCCAAGCAGATTGCGGCTACTCTGCTTGCGACGCGCTGAGTCCGTCAGGAGGAAAGTCACCGAGAGGTGGTGCAGCATGGCGAGGCCCAGAACGTGCGGCGCAATCTTCACGTCCAGCACACTTGTCATGAGGCCGCCGGCGCTGCTGCCGTCCAGCACAAAGAGTGGGAACATGGACGGCACCTTTGGCGGGAAAGACTCGCTCTTGAAGACGCGCACAAAACCGCGCGAGAGGCCCAAGTACTTGTCCGCCGGCTGAACCGACTCGTAGAGTGCGTGCAGGCTCACCAGCTGCTCCTCCATCACGAGGTTCGAAAAGGTGCTGGCAAAACGGCGAATGTTGTGCCGCGCGTGGCCCCCCTCCTCGTCCTCGCTCACCACGCCCTCGTCGCCCTTGAAGTGCAGCGGACGCTGCTCCGCAGAAAGGTACGGTGTCAGCACCTTCACCTCGTGGCACACGGGGTCAAAGTCCAGCAGAATGCCGAACAGGCCGGCCGCGTTGGCGGAAAAGCGGGCGGTCGCCATAATCGCGGCCGCCTCCTCCTCGGTGTCGCACTGGTTGCTGCGCAGCCGCAGCTGGGCCTGCTCCAGCACGTGTGGGTTGTAGTAGAAAATGTACATCGACTTCTCCTCTCCAAGGTGAAGCAGCAGCTCCTTGCGGAGCTGTGTCGGGTTCGTGATGGGCGGGTGCTCACCCATGCCCTGCATGTCCTCGCCAGACTCCGGGTCTAGCACTTCTTTGTCGAAGGTGGCCATTTCGCAGTGAACGTGCGCCAGCTGCCTTAATTCGTCCTCACTCAGGCACCGCGCCGCCTCCTCGTCGTCCTCGAATTCGTCCTCCGTGCAGCTGCTGTTATGCACCGCGGTGCGGTGGTAGCAGATGTGGATGTAGTCGCTCACGACGTCGAAGAGCTCCGCCAGCGTGATGGTAGGCAAGGAGATGTAGTGCACACCCATGCGGTTTGCACGCAGCACCTTCTCCACGGGCGTCGGCACCCCCGACACGTAGCTGATGGCCAGCGACGCACAGCACAGCCACGAGCACGGAGCGCCGGGTAGAAGTAGCTTTTCGACGTCGTGCTTGTCAAACAGACCCGCCTTGTTGCGCGGAAGCACATCATCGAAGCGTGGGATCGGCGCGAAGAAGTTTTCTCGTACGTGCTTCACGACCTTAGCTTGGTGGCGCGTCACGCTCCTGAGCCCGTCGACAGCCTGGGCGCTGTCGACCGCGTGGTTGACAGACTCTCCAACAGAGAAGCACGCCTTCGCACCTGTCATCGTACTCGCCTGTGTGGAGGATTGGCGAAACTCACGACCCACTGCCACCACCTCGCCTGTCTCTCCGGTGCCGCAGGTGGAACCCCTGTGGGCAGGCGGCGTGGTCGACGACAGCGAAGCAGGAAAGGCGTGTGCTGTCCTCGTTCTTTCACCTCCCTCGCTGAACCTCATCGCCCGGCGATCACTAGCGGCGTCAGCCGAGGACCACGCGTTCGCATGCGAGACATCTTTGAGGTCGACTCTCTGCCGCGCCGGAGCCGCTGTCCTGTTGCTGGGCTCGCTGCAGTCTGTAGCCGCAGCCGGCGTCTGGGCGGGTGGGCGCGCACCATTCGGCAACGCGTGACCTGCATCACTGCTGCTGTCGCTGGACTCGTTCGAAGACGAGTTGCTGCCGATGCTGGCGTGGGGGGTGTCGAGCATGTCAGCGTCGTCGACGAAGAAGTGAGGGTGTAGCAGGTCACGTTGCCGGTCAGCTCTCGCAGTGGCTGATGCAGCAGCTGCAGCAGTGGCGAGGGGTTCCATGACGGCTGCCGCGGCAGCGGAAATCTTCGACCTCGCTACTCCGGTCGGCCTCGGCGTCGGTGTCAGTGGGACGGGCGGGAGCGACGTCGCCATTGCAGACGGAATCGGCTGCAGATGATGATTCGCCGCGGCCTTGCTGCCTGACGCACCGGTTGTCGCGATGGGGGCGAGAGAGTCGAGCACATTCTGGGCTGTCGCATTGCTGCTCAGCGTCTCCGTCGGTGCCTCGCGCGACATCGCCGGTGACGGCGTTTGCTGCATCTCTTCGTGCAGGAGATTCAGCTTTGCCTCGATCGCCTTGAGGTGAGCCTCCGTCTTCTCATAGGCTGCCTGCACGGCCTCAACCACCTGGTGATGGTCACTGTGGGTCTGTGGCGCAGAGGTAGGCGTGGTCGTCGCGGCGCGCGGCACGAAGCCGGCCCGAAAGCCGTTGCCCGGGGGCACGTCCACGTACGGCGGCACCAGCGACATTGGCACCGAGGCGACGCGCGTCGTCGGGTTCAGCCTCACACGCGTCATCTGCTTCATGGGATTCGAATTCGCCGGCGGTGCGTTCTTGGTGTCATTGGCCCGGGGGGGCAGCGCTGGTGCGGTGCTCTTGTCGCTTATGTGGGGCGCCTCCAAGCGCGAGGGTGGCGGCTGGCCAGCGAGGGACGGGGCGACGCCGGACGGCATCAGACCAAACGGCGGAGGAGAGAAGAAAAGGATGAACAGAAGCAGGCGAAACCGCAGGGAAAGGGGCAAAAGAGCGAGGAAAGGAGAAGAGCGGGACCGCGCACGCCAAGACGCACGAATGCAGACACGCCCGAAGAGGGAAGGCGAAGACAACGTGGCGGGGCGGAGAGCAGAAGACAACGAGAGAGAAAAAGAGAGAGGCGCACGCGCTCTCCACGGAAGGAGCCTCTCTCTTCGTATGTATCGTCACACGCAACACAAACTGTGCTTTTGGTGTTGCTCTTGTCTGTTCGCCTTCGGTCTCTTCTCGTTTCGACTAGCGGTGAAGAGGAGTGTGTGTGGCAGTGGCGTGGTGACGTGGGCGGAGGTGCAAAGAGAGGGGGAAGGGGGGTGCCGGCCGCGGTGGGGGTCGCCCAAAGAGCCACGCGAAGTGGGCACGCATGACCAAAAAGAGAAGGGCGTTGCAAGACGGTGAAGTGAGTCCGAGGGTGCAGGGAGGGAGGAGGGCGCTGCGCAGAAGGCGTGTGTATCGATGAGGGAGTGGTGTTGTGGAGAGTGCAAAGCATACGTTCGCCATTCCTGCCGCGCACATCCTCGCTGCCCGCATACGTATCGCTAAATCACCTGTGCGCCGCGGCCCCGCATGTCGACCTCCTTGTGAGAGGGAGAAGAACAAACAACTGAGACGGCGGTCCCATCCATGCTTTGCATCATTACTTGTTCGCTGACTTGGCGGTCCTCGTGGCTGTTTTTTGTTACCTCTAGGCTGGTTGAATGTATGCATACACCAGCAGCTCGACCGAGTGCGGGGAGCAACGTCCAGCGCCTCATTCTCCCATCCTCCGAGAGCCGCCGGCGGCGGCGCGCAAGCTAGTGAGCACGCCCACGCCCTGCAGGCACAGTCGCGCGCTTTCAGCATCGCCGTCCTCTTTTACTCGCTCTACAACACCTTTCCCTCCACCACAACGTTGTAGGCGAGCCACAGCACGGCACATAGCAGCCCAAAGGCGTTGGCGACGAAAACAACCTCGCGCGCCATCTCCCAACACCCTAGCCGCTGCTGTGCCTCGTCGCCAGAGTCTTTTGGATCTGTGCGTCGTCGCCACTCCTCCTGACCCTTTTCCGCCGTGCACAGGATTATATCGGCCACCATGGGGTACGTGCGAGGAGACAGCCACGAGGCCGTCTGCAGAGAGATCTGTTTCGCCGGCGTGGCCTTCTCCGCCGATGCGTCTGCCGCAGTAGCGGGAGTGGCGGGGGTGGGGGCTGATATGGCGGCCCTGTCTGCCTCAGTCAAAGCAGCAGCGGCTGTTGTTGAGCCGATGTCCTCCCTTACCGGTGATGCTACACGGCGGCGGCGGAGACCCGTCAATGAGGACAGTGGCGGGGGCAAAGACGCAGGCGCTGCAGCGGTCAAAGGAGCAGCGCCATCCGGGTTGGTCGCATCCTCCTCCGGCGCTGCACGGTTTTCCAGCCGGTTTACCACACGGTTCATCCCACTCGGTGCGTCGGTCGCCACTGTAGAGGAGAGCTCTGCTGACGCGCCTGGCGAGGCAGCGGACCCATCATTTCCGCAGACGTAATGCAGGAGGAGGGCATCGTATGGAGCGCCGTCAATGTCGTAGTACGCCTTCAGCACGCGGTGCAGCACAAAGCCGCGGTGGGCGTAGAAGGTGGTGGCTTTGAGGTTGCCAGGCAGACAGTGCAGCCAGACGTCTCGCACACCGGTCTGGACGACGAAGCGACGTGCCTCACGGCGCACCTCGTCCGCCTCCTCGTCTGTGAGGACATCTGGCGCCAGCCGATCACGGAAGCGCCGCTCGTCAATCTCTTCTTCGGTCAGGCCACAATTCCGCAGTCGGAGGCGTGCCTGCCGATCTTCGATCCAGCTCTGCAGCTCTGGCAGGTACGTGAGGAGATTCTGGAAGATGGAGGAGTGGGCTTGAGCGCGGCTCGATGACTGGGACGGCGCAGCAGAGGAAATCGGCGGCGGCAGAGGGCCGTCTGATGGAGCATAGCTCTTGTGTCGAGTGCCATCTCCGCCGTCCTCGCATGTGCCACCCGCGGCGGACGCAGAGGTTCCGCCGAGTAGTGTCCTCACCCCTGCTTTGCGCTTCTTGACCTGTGCGTCCGCCAGCAGCGCAATCAGCTTCCGCTTGTCATAGTGCAAGTAGTCCTGCGCGTACACGGGGCGCTGCTGTGTCACGTACGTGACGAAGCGCTGCAGCAGCGCGTGCCCCACGCCGCAGGTCTGAAAGGGTGGGTCGACAGCGAAAGAGCCGATGTAGGCAGTGGGGTTCGAGAGAAGGTGGCCCGCGTCGTGGCGTGCGTAGGCGATCTGGCCAATGATAAAACCCACCACCACAGTGTGTGCGGCCGAGTCGCTGCCGTCGCTGTTGCGCAACGATTTTGTGCCCTTGTGAGTACTATCGGCCGCCTTGCCAGCAGCAATGCGCTCCTGCTCCGCGATGATGCTCTCTACTTGCGCGCATTCCTGCAGAGCCTCAGCAGTCATGCTGCACTCAGAGACCGGTGGCGGAACCGGCGGTGCTGTGGAAGCGGACGAAGGCGAAGACGATGACGACGCAGCACTTGCCGTCTGCGTGGCCACCGTCTTCGGCGTATTGCCCTTCGTCTCCCTCCAGCGCTGTATCCACTCCCGGTACGTCTCCTGGGTCACCAGTGCCATCAGGCCCATACAGGCATCGTGGTCCAGCAGCCACTCGTAGTAGGAGGCGGTGTAGTTGATAGGGTACGCGTCCTTGTGCATCTCATACAGTCTGCGGAGCTCCGTCGCCTGCACACCCCAGCGCAGCCGGAGCGAGGCGCAAGTGGTCGATTCAGGCGCGGCCGTCGTAGCTTCAGTGCCGCTGCATGCACCCGTCGAGGACAACGGCGACGACGACACGCCTGCAGTACTGGTGGCGGTGGTAGTGATGGCAGTAGCTTTAACGGGCAGCTGCACCGTCTCCGGTGCAGGGTAGCGTCGATATACCTCTACACTCTCGCTAGAAGCGCCTGTCGACGCGGCGTGCGGCGTCGCTGTTGGCGAGAAGGTCATTGTTGCAGTGTAAATGAACCGGGGGAGGGGGGCTACGGGTTATTCTTAATGGTGTATTATCTCTCGCTCTTCTTGATGTCCTCACTACGCCAGCATCATCAGCACGAGTTCCTTCGTGAGATCGGTGGCAGAGGGAGGGGGAGGAAGCAGCAATGAGTGCCAATATCCTGGTTAGAGAGCCAAAAAGAGGAAGGAAAGTTACTTTTCTTCTGTGTTCATATGCCGTGCCCATGTCGCTGCCGTACAGCACGAGGTCAAGCGCCACTCGACCCCCAACACCCCGCCCCGGGACAGCCGCAGGCACCATCGCGTCGTGCCAAGCAGCCCTGGGGGCACGCGCCTTACAGCACTGCGTCCACTCAGCCACCTGAGCACGGCCTCGGCCTCGGCCTCGAGCTCGAACTCTACCCACACTCGGCTCCGCAGGTCGCCTCACAGCGGCTCCCCCATCATGCCGGTCACCACACCTGGTGTACATCCCCCTCGGGGTGGCACTCAGGCCCCTCACGCCAGTAAGGCAGTGAGACCCTCTGACGGCCCTTACGTCGTTGGTGCTTAACCCTGTCACCGCCAGAAGTGGTTCGGCACCGGCAGGGGGATAGAGGGGGGCTGCTGCTGCATGGCGTCGCCTCACATGGTGAGGTTACTGGACCCTGAGATGCCACGCACTGAGGGGTGTGCCCTCTCCCTGTCCTTAGGGAAGGGGGAGCGCAAGTGGGGCAAGTGCAAAGCATAGGACTTCTAATCACTTAGCTTACGCCACGTGCGAGTGCAGCCGCGAGGGTGCACATGCCGAGTGCCAAACGCATGCTCTTGCGTGTTCAAACGATACCTAGGCAACGTCTCAAAATGGAACGGATGGCGGGAAAGTTGCCCATGTCAGCGAGCTACCGTGCGATTCAGCGAGATGGGAAAATCTCGTACGCAGCAGAGGTGCGGAGCGAGGGGGGAAGGGCGCAGACCCGCGCGCCGTGCCACCATGTTCCCCGTTTAAGGTTCTCGTTTTGTACGCTAAAGACAACCTCCCCACCCCTCTCCCTCCATCCTGTGTGTGAGAGAGGGATACAGGGAGAGAGACAGAGACGGTGGGGGAAAGCAAATCCATGGTCTAGGCGGCTTGATAGCCGAACGGAACGGTAGCGGCTGCCTAGTCGCAACCTAGGCCTTTGCTCGACTTTTGGGCGTTGGTGTTGTTGTTTGTGTGTTTCCTCTGGAGCAGGCGCGCGGCGAGCAGACAGCGCGGAAAGGGGGGGGTTCGAGGGTTCAGGGCGGGCTTTAATTTGTTTGTTTGTGTGCTTCACAGAGCAACACCGAAGCTCAAGAGTAAGGAACACACGTGAAGAGCCCTCAACGCGAGTTATCGCCTCCCCCTAGCCTGAATGGCGGAGAGGCGGAATGCCCGACTTGAGACGTTGATGCAGTCCAAAATATCAAAAAGCACATGCAGCCTCTTTTGTTTGTGCGTTTGTGTGCATCCGTTTGAAGTAAGGAGGTGGGAAGGAGAAGGAAAGGGAGCGTCAAGCTGCGTAGAGATGTAAGAGAGGGTAAGAGGGAGAATAAGGTCGCGGTTCGCAGTGCTTTCTTTTCCAGCTTTTGTTGCAGCCTGGAGCAGAGCTACAGGGGGAGGGGAGGGGAGGGGAGGGGCGCGTCAGAGTGCGCGAAGTCACATAGCGAGTCCACAGACATACCCGGCGCGCAGAAAGAGTGCAGAAGAGAAGTCGTCTTCGAATGCGTCCTCATACGCACTCTGCACACTCTTCTTCGTCTTCTGTGTCCTTGCTGCCTCATTACTTTGGTGTATTTTTTTTATTTTGCAGACGATAAGCTGCCGCGCCTCAGCCCCTTCTTTGGCCGAGAGTTGTGTGCGTGCGTGTGCGCGTGCCGATTTTGTCTGCGTTGTTTGCTGTAGTGCGTTCTGCGCTTCGTTTCCATGTATCTGGCTCTCAGTACCTTCTCCATCCAATACTCTCACCTCATTGTCAGCACTCCCCTCCCCCGCCTCCGCCCCCCCCTGTTTTGCTCTCTTCCTCTGTCACCCATATGCACACCTTGGCCGTCACCACCCCAACTAATTGCCTTAAGAGAGAGGAGGAGGGGCGTAAAGTGGTGGAGAGAAAGGCAGTCAGGCGGTCGCCTAATGAGCACACGCACCATCGTCTGAGAGAGAAGAATAACAATAATAATAGAACGTTTTCAAGTTGCTGAGCACGTACATCATCAGCAACATGCAGGGGGGAAGACATATTTGAGCGATACGTGCAGAATCAATACAAACGAATAATGTGTCCAGTAAGAGAGGGAAAGTACAAGACGACTAGAGCGTGGAGGGTGGTGGCCTACGCATAAACGCGAAAGAAGCGCGCACACAGAGCGGTGCCAGCCCACAACCTCCATCAAATCAGCAGGTTCGCCGTTCAGCCTACCGTGCGCAACATTGTTCAGGGTTTTCTGTTTTTTTATGTCTTTTTGGTTGCTAGCTCTGCGTTTCCCTCCCCTAGCTATCGATATCGACATATATATATGCATACATGTGTACGCATATACATGTGTGTATTTAGGTATACATATACATGTACGGAGTACGAGAGACGAAGCAAGAGAACGGCTCAGAAACACCAGAAACGGCATCCGGCATCGATGTTAAGTCGCATGCCTGTCTGAATGTGTGCGTGCACACATTCAGACAGGCAGAGAGACGCAGGCGCACACGCGGGAGTGAGCAAGAGGCGAAAGAAACATTAAGGTCAACTCAGCGTGCAACAGCAGTGCGTGCACACGGACAGAGAAGGAATAAAAGAACGAAAAAAAAAGAAAAATGCTCGGAAAAGGTGGTCATCGAGTCACGGCGGGTGTGGCTCAATACAGATCCATGCAAGGTACCGACATGCAGCACGCACACTGAACCACGCATGAGCCTTCCCCCTGCTGCGCGCAGTACAAAGGAAAAAAAGTGCTTTTCTGCTCTTCTTCGGCATGTAGATACGCATAGGTGCGAAGGGAAAGCGCTAACACATAGATGCGCGTGATCTGCGCGTGCTCATATGAAATTACTTCTCTGCCTGCCCAAGCCGCCTCCATTGCATTTTGGGGGCCCATCTCCACTACACACATACACAAGCACTTCTGTGGATCACAGTGTGTGTCTGTGTATATGCCGGCGTTGAGAGTCTTACCTCCATCACTGCGCTGCGCTCAGAAGACTCCAAACAAAATAAAAAGAAAAAAAAAACGTTTCGATACTGCTCCGTCGGTTCGCACGTCTCGGGTCACGAACGCAGTACGCCGTTATCTGTGCACATAGGTCTGACTGTATCTGTGAGTATGTGTCGTCCAACAGAGGAGCCGCGAACAGAAACGACTCTTCTTCCGCTCATGGGCACGTGCATGATGGCTGGCGAAGAAGCACATGTGCGCTTAGCCCCCACAGCTTTCGGGGTGGGGAGAACGCCACACAAAGACAAGCGCCATCGTCATGGTGAGGCTACCAGCCAGTGCGATGAAGCGGAACCCCCGCCCGAGTGAGCGACACCGAACGCCACACATACACCACACATCCGACACACCCCAGCCTCCCGCTCCGCTGGCCAGCGGCATCTCATCACCCTCAACCTTTTCGCCCTTACTTTTCCTCCCACACGTAGCACAGCGGGTACTCCTGCATCGATCCCTTTCCCTAGACATACGCGGCCACAGCCCCCGCCATGCCCTAGCGGCGCTCCCTCATCGTGCGCGTGCCGTACTCGATCACAAAGAAGCACAGCATTGTGTGTATAGCGCACCGACAGAAGTAAGGCGCGAAGGCGCCGTACATGGCCAGTAAACCCTCCTCCTTGAAGATGCGGCCGATGCACTGCACAACGTTGTGGTACCTCCTCTCCGCACCAGCGCTGAGCTTCGCCTCCGCCGACATCCGCACACGCGCCACCTCCACTGGCATCGTCACAGCGCTGTAGAACAAGGCCGTGATCACACTCGCGATGTTGACGACGACGTTGTCGCCGAGCGGGTCCGCGCGCTTCACGTTGCGCTTGCGCAACATCGTCAGAACCTGGTCGTGCACCGCCACCTGCGACACGCCCACCAGCGCCGCACGCGACGCCAGAGCGCCAAAGCCGCTCCACAGCCCAGTCACGCCGCGACTCTTCAGAACCCCGTCGCAGGCCTGCAGCATGGACAGCCTCTCCTTGCCTTTGCTCGTCGTCTGCAGAACCAGGCACACCTCCACCGGAGAGGACAGGAAGGAGGCAAAGACGCCAGCAGACGCGCCGGCGAGAGCGCGGTCAAACGGCGTCGCGCCAGCAGGGTCCGCGGACTTCTTCAGTCCCAGCGCAACCTCACCCTCCAGAATGCCATCGCGAAAACTCGGGTAGAAGCCCAGACGGGCGGTTGCGTAGATCAACTGGCGCATCAGGCCACTAGACAGACCCGTGTAGAAGCCCTTCCGCGCCGTCGCCTTTAAGGAATCCAGCTGGCTTGTCCCGGGCGCCGCCATCATCACCGTGTTTTTCCACATCTCGAAGGGGTGCGTGAAGCACCACCCAAACATGCCGGCGAAGCCTGACACGCAGAGCGTCTGCCAGAGCGGGAGGGGCGGAGCCGGCGCCTTGGGCGCTGAAGCGGTCTGTGGAGACATGACCAAGGAGGTTGGAACGAGGCGCAAAGAGAAGGAGAGCGGGATGAGGGAGAAACGCTCGCGGATAAGAGCGCTGCAACGCCTACGTCAGCGGTAGTTGGGGCAGTGGTAGAAACGGCGGCCTTTGGTTATCGTATTTGCGATGGCGGTTGCGCTGTGGTCTTATGTCCGTGGTTAGGTGTGTCAACGGACCGCGCGCAGAGGTAGACACAGACGCGGGTGAAGAGGGGCGGAGAAGGGGGACGTCGAGAGGGTTGGACGGGTGCGGCGGTTTTTGGATGGAGAGATAGGGAGAGAGAGAGCGAGAGAGTAGAGGCGGCGGGATACGTGACCGTGTATCGGTGCAAAAACAAGCAAAGCAAGGCGGTGATCAGCCAGCGCAGGGAGATGCAGGAAGGTGTGGCGAGGAGAGCGACGTTAGCTGCACATGGAGACGCGCAGCGGCACGAGGAAAGAGGGCCAGGAAGGGGTGTAGATGCATCCTCCCTCCCCCCTCACTCCGCCGACGGACGTGGCGCACGCGTTGACACACAGAGAAAGACTAATTGAAAGGCAACGCCGTTCCCCCGTGTGGTCCAGCGATCACCCTGTCGCTGGCACCCCACCCAGCCACGTCCATCCTGCCCTGTGTTCTGTTTTTTTCCGTTGTTTTGCTGCAGTCGCCTCCATTTGTGTGCACTTTGGTGGAGCGATTTGCCTCTTCACGGCGCCACGTGAACGGCGTTCAGAAGTGGAGAGGGAGAGGCGTAAAGCACGAAAGCATGTGATATCCTTCAGCAGCAGCCTGATGTACGGGAGAGAGAGAGCGGGCGGCCGTCACTTGTCAAGCCGGCGTGGAGACGGAAAGGGATGAAGAGCAGCAGCCATACGGGGCACGTCGAAGAAGCTGGCAATCGCACGCGCATGGCCTACACCTGGAGCGAGTGGCATCACGGTCGTCCCAGCGGCCCGCCCCACCTCCCCAGCATGCCCCTTCACCCCCCCCCATCACACCCCTCCCGTGCCCTCCGTTCCTTCTTTCCCAACGTGTCCCTTCTGTGATAATAAGTTGTCGAAAACAAGAATGCAAGCAGCAGAGAGAGACAGAGACAACGGCAGCAGTGGTCTCCGGGATGCGTCTCATGTACGAGTCCCAGCTCAACACATGCACACACATGAGCGAGAACGAAAAGAGCAATGCCGTGCTCGCACACAAGAACGCACGCACGGAGGGAGAGGGAGATGCATGTCCATGGTCGTACCTGCAGAACCGCACAGAAACAATGGAGAGAACGGTGGCAAAGATATGAGAAAGAGCAGAGAATCAAGAGAGAACGGAAAAGGGGCCGCCGCCTCTGCCAGCGCAGCCGTCACCACCACCACCGCCACCACCAACCCCGTCGCACCCACCACAGCATCCCCCACCCAGTCAAACGCGCTGTATCCGGCCTCTCAGCACCCGCCCCCTCACAGCAACAAAGCAACGACGAAAAGAATAGAGGCAAGAAAAGATGGCAGAGTGGGAGATGCGGGCGGAGGGCGAAGAGGGGGGGAAACGACGTGCGGCAGAAGAAGAGAGAAACAAAGAACGCTTGCAGATCAGTGAATAGTCACAAAACAAAAAACGAGCGGAGGAGCGGGCCTGCGTCTGCGTGTGCAAGTGGGGAGGGAGGAGGTCGTACGCAGAACCTGTCGGATGGCTAATGCAGCCGCGGAAGGACAGAGGGTGAGGCGGCAAGTGTTCGTGGAGAGGGGGAGGAGGCGCAAGACAAGGGCAGAGGAGGAAACTATCAACGAAAAGATGAGACACACGCACACAACTTCGTTAGAAAGCGAATTCTCAGTGAAGGACGTGAGCAGGGGGAAGCAAACAGTGCACAAGTAACTGCGCACATCAACGCGCATGTCCCTCCTCCCTCTTCCACTTCCCCAGCTAACCCCCCTCCAACGGCCGCGTCCATCGCCACTCATCCGTCCAACATCCCCCACGTCCGCGCGCACGGTGGCGCCTCCGCTTTCTCCCCATCCCAACCGCTCTCGTGCTGAGCGCCCCCGCAGGGCTCACTTGATGAGGTTCGCCTTCGCCTTCTGCCGCTCACGCAGCTCACGCGTCAAGTACTCGATCACAAAGAAGCAAATCACCGTTTGTGACGCGCAGCGAGAAAAGTACGGCAGGTACGAGTCGTACATGGCCAGTAAACCCTCCTCCTTGAAGATGCGGCCGATGCACTGCACAACGTTGTGGTACCTCCTCTCCGCACCAGCGCTGAGCTTCGCCTCCGCCGACATCCGCACACGCGCCACCTCCATCGGCATCGTCACAATGCTGCAGAACAAGGCCGTGATCACACTCGCGATGT
>NC_018245.1:515040-529289 GCF_000227135.1 Leishmania donovani | reverse complement strand
CCGCCGACATCCGCACACGCGCCACCTCCACTGGCATCGTCACAGCGCTGAAGAACAAGGCCGTGATCACACTCGCGATGTTGACGACGACGTTGTCGCCGAGCGGGTCCGCGCGCTTCACGTTGCGCTTGCGCAACATCGTCAGAACCTGGTCGTGCACCGCCACCTGCGACACGCCCACCAGCGCCGCACGCGACGCCAGAGCGCCAAAGCCGCTCCACAGCCCAGTCACGCCGCGACTCTTCAGAACCCCGTTGCAGGCCTGCAGCATGGACAGCCTCTCCTTGCCTTTGCTCGTCGTCTGCAGAACCAGGCACACCTCCACCGGAGAGGACAGGAAGGAGGCAAAGACGCCAGCAGACGCGCCGGCGAGAGCGCGGTCAAACGGCGTCGCGCCAGCAGGGTCCGCGGACTTCTTCAGTCCCAGCGCAACCTCACCCTCCAGAATGCCATCGCGAAAACTCGGGTAGCAGCCCAGACGGGCGGTTGTGTAGATCAACTGGCGCATCAGGCCACTAGACAGACCCGTGTAGAAGCCCTTCCGCGCCGTCGCCTTTAAGGAATCCAGCTGGCTTGTCCCGGGCGCCGCCATCATCACCGTGTTTTTCCACATCTCGAAGGGGTGCGTGAAGCACCACCCAAACATGCCGGCGAAGCCTGACACGCAGAACGTCTGCCAGAGCGGGAGGGGCGGAGCCGGCGCCTTGGACTCCGTGAGAGAGGCGTTCTTGGTAGAGGCGGCCATCGCTGTGTATCCGTGTTAAGTCACGCACGCGTGATCGTTTTTTGCTTGTTTGGTTGTGTATGTCTGTGTGTATATACAGAGTTGTTTCAATGCCGCGCACGTTTCGTTTTTTTTTTCGCAGGCAGAAGAAGCGCGTGTAAAGGACAGTAAAGGGGGAGTGGGGGGAGGAAGAAATGAAAGGGAAGGAAACGAGGGCAAAAAGAGTCGCGTAGATGTACAGAAAAGGAGAGCCGTGCGTGTGGGAGAACAAAAAAATTGAAAGGGGAAAGAATGGTGCGCAGAGTGTCGGCTGGTGGTGCGTGTACTCTCGCGGAAATAAGCGCGCAACGCCAACTCGGCGCCGTCTGGGGGGTTTGCGTACCTTTTCAGATGCGTGATTCGATGGACGTGTGTGCAAGACTTAGGGGGAGGGGGGAGGGGGGGGGGGTCGACGACTACACCGTGGCTACGCGGAATAGTGTGCGTGCTGCTATGTGTATAGGGCTTGAGTGCGGCGAGTCCGAGAGAGACAGAACCGAAAGGAGGAAGGCTTGTCTATGAACTGACGGGAGCCTGAGCGATTCGATGCGTTGCTTGCGTTGAATGGTGCTTGCCAGTGTAATAGCGCATCAAGGAAACGAAACGGAGAGCAGGCGGAACGACCTGAGAAAACAGCAGCGGTGCCGATGGTGAGAAATGGTGGCTGGACAACTCAGGAGGACGCTACGTGGGTTATGATGCCGCACAGAGAAGTGGAAGAAGGTGTGGAGCAAGTTTGTGTTGAGGTATGCGGTGAATGCATGCACCCCCCGTGCGTGTGTATGTACAGGAAAGCCGTGCACCGCGATGTGGCGGGGGTAATGAAGAGAGGAGCAGGCAGTCAAGCGAGGCGTGAGAGAAGGGTGTAAAAGCCTTCAGAATGAGGGTGGAAACTCTCAAACCCAAAGGTGGCAACACAGGTGCGCAAACATGTACGCAGGGCAGTAGCAGCAGCAGCAGTAACAAAGGGAGTTGAAGGAGACTGGTGCAGCATCACGCGCTGAGCGGCACACATGCAAACGCACACAGACGTGCGGGCGCGTGCATGTCTGCAGAGATGATGGTGAGGCGCTACTTTGCTTCCTGAGATTGTCCGAAAGGGACCTGTGGGGCTTTTACCTTCCTTCTGTGGGTAACGGCGCTTGCACGAAGCAGGCACGCTGCTCGCATCTGCACAGCCGGTTGACGAGCGACGAGAGGGAGACGCCAAAGAACAACAACGATGCAATGAACGCGAAGGAAGAGGAACAAAAACAACAAAAGAAAACACAGAGGCCTGCAAATCTCGCGCTGACCGCCACACACGAGCGCGCAACCGAACGCGGTGGCGACAGAGAGACAGCGCCTGCGCATCATCCGTGCGAGTGTCGCTGGTCCATACACAGGGGCACGACTCTCTGCTGTGCCTTTCACCTACTCACCTACTTCCTCCATGCGCCGTCAGCGACGCTGCACTGAGCTTCACGAATCATCAGAGAAGTCTTCGATGTCCGAGCTCAGGTCCTGCCTGCAGTCCGGCGTTGCAGGGTAGATGGGGGACGCGCGCTCTGCATCATCCCTGTCATCAAGCGCTTCGTTGAAAGCGTTTCTGTCTGCGTGGCTTGTCGCCTCGTCACTGGCAGCCGCAACAGCGCGCCGACGCAATGCACCACGCCAGTGGTCGTACAGGTGCAGCGCTGTTCTGCCGGCCCGCCACACGCTTCGGTAGGCGTGCAAGATGTACTGGAAGGAGCCGCTCACCTGCCCAAAGCGCGCGACTCCGTGAAGAATGGCGGCGTCTTCTTGAGGGCTGAACTTGTGTCGGCGCCGAACTTTAGAGGTCGAAGACGGCGGTGGCACCGGGGGCCGCGGGTGAAGGGCACCGGACGCCGCGTGACGCGCGGCAGCGCGGCGGCTGCTGAGGTTCCCAGTGGACGACGACGACGGCGCAGATAGCGCCAGGGAGGACTGCGGCGGGCCCGCGGACACACCGGCTGTGGTGGCGGCCGATTGCTCGAGCGCAGTGGTGAAGGCGTCAAATGCGCGAATGGCTGCAGAGACGCGCTCCTCCTCTTCATTGTCGCGCGCTGGCGGCACCGCCGCCGTCGTAGGAATCGAGGAGCACGTCAGTGGCCTCGACAGCGACAGTGAGGAGGCAGAAACAGACGCGCCGCCCGTCCGCGCCATTGCCGTGGTCGCCGTGGCCGAAAGAAGGCGCTGTGCTGCAGCGCCAGTTTCATCAGCACCGCTGTTGCTGGCGCTACGCGCACCGCTCGGCAGCGCCCAGCGCGTTGCGCTGATGGCAGGAATGCGGCGCAGCAGTGCCACGGCGTCGAGCCCGCCAGACAAATCCTGCGCGTCGATGTCCTCGGCAGCATCCGCGTCGGCGCCCTCTGCGCTTTCGGAAACTGCCTCCGGAGCAGCATCCACCAGGTCAGCCATGGATGTCCTCTCTACCGCCACCCCAGCAGTGGCGTGCGCGGTGGTGGTGCCAGCTGCATGTGCGGCGTTCGTCAGACTGCCATTGCTGTTGCTACTAGATATGCCCATAATGGTGGTGGCCGTTGTGGTGGTGCTGTCTGTGCTCTCCTCCACTGCAGCTGGCGCAGCGAGGCGTTCACTGAGTGGGTTCACGTAAACCATGTCATGGCAGTGCTCCTGCAGCACCGCCGCAAGAGCCGCGAGGTCCACCGCATCCGTGGGAGCGGTCGCCATCACCTCTCCACGCATGCCGCAAAAAGAATCAGGGCCGGACGAAGTTGGAATGCCAGTCCTATTGCCCCCACTGCTGGCACTGGCCGACGAGGTTGTCGGTGCGTTGCTCGATCGAGGTCGTTTGCGCGTTGTCACCGCAGGGGCGTCAAGGTTGTGCGCCCCCAACTGCGTCTGCGCACCTTTCATGGCCTCCAATCGACGCATAACGCTTTGTATGTACAGCTCCAGATCCGTATCTGCCGCCGCTTTCTGCAGGGCCCCAGCTCGTCGACGCCGGCTGGAAGTGCCTGCGCCTGTTGTCGATGTGTTGCTGCTGCTGCTGCTGCGCTGCTGCCGTAGCGCCTTGCCTGCCTGCAGGAGCGAGGCAAGCGCGGGCGGGTGGCGTCGATCGAGAACGCAGGGCCTCTCTGCGCTGTCTGCGCCCTTGCGCCCCTGCGGTGAAGAGACACTCTGGCGCCCTCCGCATGATGCCTCAGCCTCGGCTCCTTCGCGTGAGCAGAGATGCAGCAGCACGTGAAGGTCATCCACGGTGAGGGGAGTAATGCGAGGCGAGTGAGACGCCGGCGAGAGCCCATCGTCGGCCACAATGATGGCGTCAGACGGGACTGATGGCGCTGGAGAGGAGTGAGGTGAGGGTGATGGCAGCGACGGCTGCCTCCTCGTTTGCGGGGTCGGCTCCGGTGAGCAAGCTGGAGAGTCGTCAGCTCGCTCTTGAGAATTCACAAGTATGCCAGGAGGGCTAGCAGCTTCATATGCGGGCGTCGACAACGTGGGTGGGCTTGCCGGGACAGTCAGCTGCCCCGTGTGCTCCATGACGTGGATCAGCACGGCAGCCACCAGCCCCTCACGATACGTGCACGTGCGCCAGAAAACGTCGCTCTCCGCAATACTTGGCAGCGACAGAAGCGCCAACACACCGTCACTGTTGGCACGGCGCACGTGACTCAGAAGGATTGGATGAAACACATCGAAGTATTGCACGTCGTGCCTAGCATCCGTTAATAGTCTGTCACCGCTGCCGCTGTCGTCACCTCTGGCGATAGTCATGGCGGAGCCGGCACCGAGACCGTGTTGCGGCTCTCGCTGCGGTCGGTCCGCCGCACTGGTCCTGCCGCCGCTTGCCGGCGTGGCAGCAGCAGAGGATGGGCTTGTAGCAGGCATTCTAGTCTAAGCGAGTCGTCTCTTGCGTGGTCGGTGGGTTCGATTCCTTCTCTTCGGACACGCGCACGAGAGGGCGAGCGAGCGCTCGCACAAAGTCGCCTCCGCGTCGTGTTCACTGACCTTTGATATGCTGCTGACCAGGAGGCAAACATATAAATAAGAGCAGAGCAGGAAAGAGCTAGGGGGGCTGCTCACCTATGTGCGACGGATGCGTGTGTATGCTCTTTTTTCTGTGCGCTCTGCGTGTGAGTGTGTGTGTGTGTGTGTGTGTGTGTGTGTGTGTGCTGAGGCTTGCACGCAGGGAATCGAAAACTATATCAACACAAAATAAGACGAAGCGAGCAGCAGCAGCAGTGAGATGGCGTACTAGGCGGGCAACCAACTAAACCAATCAACCATAGGAAAGCACACGACAACGGAACACAAAAAGAACGCGGCTCTCGCGGACGATGACGACCTCCACACGCACACACTCACGCACGGACGAGGCGAGTGGAAGCGGTGAGCTAGTTACGACAAGCAAAAAAAAAAAGGTGGCGAAGGAGGACAGGGGTGGGAGTGGGGAGTGGGGAGTAGGGAGTGGGGGGAGGGGGGAGGGGGCGAAAGAAGGAAGAAGAGCACGGTGCTGTGGCCAAGCAGATGGCGCGTCAGCAGAGTAGAAGCACCCAAAAGAAAAGAAAGAGAAGCCCACAAGTCTCTGCCGTGGTGTTATCTATGCAGCGTAATGATACAGTGAGCGGCGTGGGAGACGGTGACGGAGAGGGAGAGCGAGGAAGAGGACGGGAGAAATGGGGAGGAGGGCGACTGCAGATTCAGAGGCGGACAGGAAAAATACCGAGTATCCTCGCCCTTCTCTTCTCTGGGCCTCTGTAAGACGCGAGCGTCAATGCAACGGTGTTGCTGCAGCGGTTATTGCGCTCTGCCTTCGAGATGTTCTCCTGTATCTTTTCGAGTGCCACCACCTCGTCTCTTCTATGCACAGAAACCTCCAGCGGTCGCAGCCACGCTGCAACGGCGCAGTGAGCGACGTCGATCTCTCACCACACCTTTTTGTGTCGCTATCTCCGCGTTGAAGCGCGCTCCTTCGTCTCCCTTGCAGATGCGCACTGGAGCGCCACAGAGAGCAGCAAAGAAACGAAGCGTATACCAAAATCGCTGCTTATGCGTGTCGTGGTGGAAGAGGTGGGAGCAGGCGCGTGTTGCTCGCCGCTTCGTGCTTGCTTCTGTATGTATATGGGCGTGTATGTATATATATATATAGGTGTGTGCTGCACCCACCTCACGTGACGATGGCATGCGCTGAAGCACCATCGAGATAGAGTAGGAGAATCAAGCAGTTGAAGTGTGGGCGCATAAGGAAGCGATGTAGAGACGAAGCTGCAGAGCACGGCACACGCCTTCTGCGGGGAGGGGCTGCCATCTCTGTGTGCCTCACTGTGTTTTTGTGCGCCGATGTGTGAGATGGAGTTTAACCCTCCCATTACTTACTCGACTCCTTGGCGCAGACCCGGCTGACAAGTCGAAAAGGGGGCAGGGGATCACATGAGCGCCCGCCGTATCGGCGCGGTCACAACAACAAACAAACGAAACGCATCCGCACATCGAGCCAGCGAGGTGGAGAGGAGTGGGGGGCGGTGGACGTGGCCGGTTCGCGGCAGCGTTCTTTTCTGTGTGTGTGTTCCATCTGTGTTCCGTGTTCGGTATCCGTTGTGTGAGCAAGGGCCGCGAGTAGGGGGGGGGGGGAATTGCGGCGGTACCTTCGCCGAACGACAACGGAGGTACCGCCGCCTCCCATCCCATCCCTCCTCTCACCCTGTGCGGAGGATGTCGTGTGCAGACGAAAGAGTGTGTGTGCAGGGGGGGGGGGGAAGAGGTGCAGAGATCGTGACGAGGAACGTAACGAAATGTGTACGCCTTCGCCCCTCGACGACCCTCCTTCCTCCCCTCCCCCGGTCCAGGGCTTCCGACACACGGGGAGGCAAATATACATCATGCAGCACACCGAAGCATTGGCACAGACACCCGATAAGAATAGAAGGCGCAGGCGGCTGACAGAAGGGTGGAGACAGACGCAAGAGGAAGGGTGGGAAGGGAGGGCCGAACGCGCAAGCGCTCTCCTCGTTTCGCCGTCTCACCACCATCACATGCAGATGTCCCTTAGTCGATAGAAAAGATGTACTTGTTCGACAAAGGTAGCGAGTCCCGCTTCGCCTTGGCAACGTGGGCCAGTCGCTCCAGCTCCTTTTCCGCTGCAATCTTACGACGGGCTTTCGCTGCCTGCGCCGCTGTCTCCTGCGCCGCTTGGGCAGCCTCAGCCTCCTCGCGCGCCTTCGCCACTTGCATCTCCGCCTCTATCATGGCCACCCAGGCCTGCTGACGTGCGCGCAGAGTCTCCATGTCGTCGCCGACGTCGGCGGCGGCCGGCAGGGCCGCCGTCTTCGCAGGTCCTTTGCAAATAAACGGAATCGCTTCCTGTGACGTCTCTTGCGCAGCAGCGATCTCTAACGTGGCGCTGCCCCCCGCAGCACCGACAGGCGCGTGCTGCATTTTCTGGGCAGAATTCTCGCTGCCACTATCTGTAGGCGCAGACGCAGGGGCGGGTGCGGAGGTATCAGCCTTTGCGATATCGGCGTCATCTGTGGCTGTCACGGCAGCAGTCGCTACCCCCCGCGCCTCTCGCGCGGCCCGCACTTGCGCCATCATCTCGGCCACACGATACTGGTCGCCGATGTGCGCCAATTCAGGGCCGCTCGAGGTCAGTGCTGCAGGGGTCGGCACCGGCGGCTCCGCGGGAGCCTTCGTTGGCGACTCAGCACGCGTGACTGATGCGGGTGATACAGCTGCCTCTTCGGCCAGCGCCTCCGCCTCCGCCTCCGCCGCAGTAGCCAGAGGATTTGGCGCGGCAGGAGGCGACTGCGGCTGAGTCGGTTGACTTTCGGTTGCGTGCTGTGAGCCCTCACCGATACCCTCGTCCACCGCGTCACCCGCCTCGCCCTGGAGTGTCTTGCGCAGCTGCTCCGCGCTCGGCGCGCCATCTGGGAGCGGGGGCGGCACCACCTTCAGCGTCAACGTAAGCACGCCGCGCGAGCAGTCGAACTGGGCTTTCAGGGGCGCCTCCTCCACCGTGAAGGGCAGCACAAGCAGCCCCTCATAGCGGCTCTGGCCCTCAGTGGGGTCGATGCGCACTGCCTGGCCGTCTGGAGTGATAGCGATATCCAGCATTGCAGCTCGTCGCACCCCGGCAAACGTCATCTTCACGATCAGCTCCTCGGGCACCCCGACGCGCTTATCCGAAACCCTCCACTGCCATGCATCTGTGAGATCGACGGAGCCGCGGTGCGTTACTGTGTACGGCGGCAGCGTCGAAGTTCTCGGCGAGGGTGCAGAGACAGCAGCGGCCTCGCTCACGACGCATTGCGGCGCCTTCGCGCCTTGAGTGCCCGACGACGTCGGCACCTTGGCAGAAGTGGTGCTAGGGGGTGGTGACGCAGCGCTTCGGCTGCAGTCGCTGTCCTTGACGATCGGCCAGCTCTTCGTTGGCCTTGTAAGCACCGGAGCACGCGGGTCCACGTCGAACGGCGACCCGCCCGCCCGCGACGAGGATCGAATTGTTTGATTCAGCGGGGTGCCAATGGAGACGATGCTGCTAGGCAGGCGGCGGAACTGGAAGCCGTTCGACTCCCCATAGCCGCTGTTGATGTGCTCGACAGCGATCTCCGTCAAGAAGCACATGAAGCGCGTGCTACGCTCTGCCAGGGCGAGCGTTGAGGGGTGGAACACGACATCGCGCACGACGCACACCGATGGAGAGGACGATGACGCAGAAGCAATGCTGCACGCCGCTGCGTACTCGGCCGGGATCGATGCGGTTGGGCTGGACTTCACTGGCTGATACGCCTCCACGCGCCGCTGCGACACGGACACTGGCACCTCCCAGTTGCTCCCCCTGGCATCTCCTGTGGTGTGCTCGGTGAAAGTCTTTACCTTTTCGCTTGAGCAGATGTTCAAAAAACAGCGGACACCGCTGCTTTTCAACGCGGTCCGTGTTGCGGCGGACGCGTCAAGGCCCAGCCCCTTAAGCTCCGCCGCCGACACAGCCGTGTTCGACGGCTCCAGCAGCTCCAATACAAACGCGGCACGCGGAAAAACAAACTCGAAGCTGAAGTCGCCACCCTCTCGCGCCTCCCGTTCGGCCTGCTCTAGGTACGCCTCCTCCTCGCGTCGCGTTTCGGGGTCCTCCAATGACTTCATGTATTCATGCATGAGCTCCGCAAAGACGGGATCCTTCATCTTCTCCTGGATTACACGCATCTCCTCCGGGGTCGCGGTAAACTTCTCGCCACCCTGCCGTGCGGCCGCCTCACCGCTGCCGCCGCCGCGCCCTGACGAGGCAGCAGCAGCAGCGGAGTTGAGGCGGTCGCGGGTTAGGTTGATATGCTCGAGTGGCATGGCGATCACGACCCAAAGAAAAAAAGAGAAAAGTTATGTGTTTCTGTAGGTGCAACTAGCGTGCTCAGGAGACTGTATCGAAAAGCGTGTGTGGGTGTGCGCAGCACAGCAGTGACGAGATTAGGGATGGTGATGGAGGCACAGAGGGAGGGGCAAAGAGAGAAATGGAGAGTGAGATAGGGATGAAGCAGGGAGATTGGAGCAGGATGCGAGTAGCGGCAGTGAGCGATTGAAAGATGGATCAACGAGGAGGTACATGTGTGTGTGGGTGTGCTTAGGTGCACGTGTCACACGCTGTGTGGGTTGGCCGCACATGTTAAGCAGGTGGGGGGAGGGGGGACTGGAACCGACCACCCAGTCGTGCCACACTCCTCTCCTCCCTTGTCCCTTCGCTCTCTTGTGCGCGAGACTCTCCTTTTTCTTCGTTTACACTATCGGAGTGGCACACACGCGCGCGCACACAGAATGCGGCGGGCTGACGGATGATGATCGCAGTGGGCAGCAGAAGGCGCATAAAAGGGGCAGAGAGAGGTGTTCAGGAAGACGATGCGAGAGAGAGAAGAAAGGGCGGCGATGTTTGTAGGGATAAGGGCGGTTCGCGTGGCACGTGTCTACGTGTACGAAAGTGTCTGCATGTGTTTAGTAGTGTTATGCACGCGCACCTTCATTACAGCTGTCTGTCATGTCGCTTTAACTGCGCACCTTGGGCAGCGTGCTCCTTATTACTCGTGCCATTATTATGGAGTGCGCAGGCAAGCAATGCAAGCGCAAACGAGTCCACGCCCGAGACGCACACAGACGCTCACCACTCGCTCCGTAGCGCCGGCGTTCGCATGCAGTGCGACACGAAACAACGAAAAGAATTTTCACAGGAAGGGAGAGGCGAAAACGAATCGTACAGCAGAAACACAGAACGTAAGGATGAGGGCGGCGCCACTACAGCAACAGTCGATGCTCGCGGTGCTTTACCTTCCCAGTCCGCCGACTCGAGCGCACACGTGCGCGCGATAGGAAGGCGTCTATGGCACACAAGACGCACATGACGACCGTGCACAAGGATAGGCAGTGCAAGCGCTCATGAAGATATGTGTGCGGTGAGGCGTGCTTGAGTGCCGTGTGAGCTGGGGGGGAGTAGGGGGCGGGTCGTGATTTCATGCAGAGAGGTAGAAAGAGAGATGAGAAGGGGAGGCGAAGATGTACATATACGGGCCATACGCGCAGGCACGCAAACACAGAGAGAGACACTCTCGCCGATGTAGCTGCTTTTGTGGTGTGATGAGGGGAAGGGAAGGGATCGGATGGTGTTGCTGAACAGTGTGCACCTGCTAGCCGCCCAGATGGCAGCGTGTGCACGTACGTGTTGGTGTGGTGCGGGCGGGGAGCAGCAGCGGTAGAAGGGTTGATGCCGAAAGCAGATACGGGCGCTAAAGTGCCCCTCCCTATAAGACTTTGCTTTCCGTCCTCCGCGTTGAGGAGAGCTCATAAATTGCTTGCTTGGGTGTTAGGCGGTGCTTGTGTGTAGTGTGAAGATGCCGAGAGGCGAAATGGGGGAGGGAGGAGCACATGCTCTGCCCATGATGGCCCCCCTCTCCCCCAACTTCCCCACCGAGACGCGCATACCAAAACAAAGAAGACGCTAAAGCCCCTCGGGGCCTCCTGCGATACCGTGCACATGGGCAAGCACAGACATGAGCACCACTGGCTGTGTGTGCTGGGGGAGGGGGGAAGGGAGGGAGCACGGGAGGTGCCCGAAAGTGCGCAAACACCCACGGCAGAAGAGCCACCATCACCACCACCCTTTGATGGCGGCGACCGTCCCTGACTCACTCGACTCTCGGAAACAACGACGATCGCATGTCCACGCGCCGCTCCGCGATCAGCGCCGCCATTTCGCGCAAGTCCTGCGCGCTGTAGAGGGCATCGCACGGCGGCACAAAGCCCCACTGGAGCAGCCAGCTTGCCTTGCCCTCAGGTGTGTCGACCTCCTGTCTCCCGGGGTGTTGCAGCCGCCGAAGTTGAGAAGCGAAGACAGGGTCGATGTCGGCGCCGCCGCTGCTGATGCCACCACCGCTTTCCATTAGTGCGGCCACGTCGGAGTGAGGGAATAGAGCACGCATCACCTCCTCCACATCTTCTGCGGCTGTAGGTGTAGCGCTGGCGTGCCGACGCGCGCCGCCCCTCTTCCTCGCAGGCAGGGACGATGAAGGTGCGGGCTGATGCCGA
This sequence comes from Leishmania donovani, assembly GCF_000227135.1. Classification (NCBI taxonomy): domain Eukaryota; phylum Euglenozoa; class Kinetoplastea; order Trypanosomatida; family Trypanosomatidae; genus Leishmania; species Leishmania donovani. Next base: position 517,999 of record NC_018245.1, on the reverse strand, counting down.
CCGGCAGGCTTGTACGCCCCATCGGACGCCGAGGCGTAGCACAAGGTTAACTCTGCGCCGGCCGGGATATCGCGCAACGCAAAGACGTGCACGTATGGCTGGTAGAGCAGCTCTCCTGGTACGCCAGCAAGGAGGTTGTCAAGGACGTCGATGCCGCACATGGTGTCCTCCGTGGCCATGGTGTAGTAGCAGTTCGGGAAAGGGCTGTGGTTCAGCTTGTCAATCATGGGCAGCAGACTCGTGGTGCCGGCGCGGTGGGAGAGGACGAGGCTGACCCACCACGCATACTCGGGGCGTGAGAGGCGCGTGCGCAGGTAATCACTGAGCGGCTCGCCAGCCATGTCTTCGTGGAAGAAGGACACGAGTGAAAGCGCCGGGCTTTCAGCGGCTCCGCTGGCGTCAGCGCCCACATCAGCGGCGTGAACAGGAGCCTGGGGTAACTGCGCCGCCGATCCATCGGTCGTCGTCCTGAAGAGCTGCCGCACGTCCGCTGTGGTGAGGAACGGCAGATTTCGACTCGGCACAACGCTGTCGCACAGGTAGGATGCGTAGCCGTGATGCGGCGCGGTGACGTCCGCGACGGCGCTCACCAGCTGCCCCACAAGCTCCTCCACTTGCATGTAGAACGTAAGCACCGGATCCGTAGCCGGCGGCGGGTTGGCGAAGAGCACCGCCTCTGTCGGAAGGCTCATGAGAAACATGCCAGCCGGGATGGGCCGGGTCGCATACCAGCGACTGCACTCCTCGTACGATGTGGGCCGCGCTGTGTCATGATGGACAGCGGCGCTGGCGCCAGTGCTGCCTGCGCGCGGCGGCAATGCAGCCACCAGCGGAGGAGAGGAAAGGAGCAGGAGAGGTGAAACAATGAACTGGAGGTTCTGCATGGCGGACCGAACGACGGCAACATCCTGCAATCGCGGCCGCAGCCACAAGAAGGACGACGAGGATGCAGAGCCTGCGGTATCGGCAGCCGACGAAGGCGCAGGGCTCGCCGATGGCGCTAACGCTGCAGTAGCGTGGGCACAGCGAACGCGCGTCCAGGGGACGGTGCTGCCGCTCACAGCAGCGGCGCGAATGCCGGGTGGGGTCTGTGATGAAGGCAAAGGCGACGTGGGTGGGAGCGGCAGTGAGGGCGGTGCCTCCGGCGCACCCCAGCGCTGCGTCGAGCTTTGGCGCAGCTTGCGGCGCCACTGTCGCAGTGGTGCTTCGCCCATGTCAAGCTCCTTGCAGAAGAATCGAAGAACGCGATCGCCCTCCTCTGCGGTTTGTGGATCTGGGGGAAACGACGGGGAAGAGGCAGCCCGGACGCGGTGGCCGTCAGCATCATCGCACAGCTGTGCCGCTGCGGCCCCACCCGCTAAATGCTGCGGGGTGGCGCAGGCGTAGAGCTTCTGCAGCGCCGGCAAGGAGCGGTGGATGTGCTGCAGCAGCAGCGATGCCTGCAGCCGCGCGCTACGCCTCATCGCCTCGTTTATGTGTGTGTGAGTGGGTGTGAGTGGATGCTCTCCTCCTCTCGCCACCAGTCTCCATGAGAGGCGGGAGGGTATTATTACAGCAGTGCCGTCGCCGTAGAGGAGACCGCATCCAAGTCACAGGAAGAGTCGTGACGGTCGTGCGAAAGCCAACAGAAAGGTGCGTCCGCGCACAAGATCACTCCAGCAGCAGCCGCACACAAGCCGCAGCACGTGTGCTTCCTTTTGTAGAATGAGAACAAAGAAGTGAGAAAAGTGGGAGAAAGGGAAGGAAACTATAAGGAGGGCACGGACACATGCACGGAGGGCATGATGAGTAAAAGACGCACGCGCGGAAAGAATAGTCAAGCGAGCATTACCGCGACGCTGCCACTCAGAAAAGGCGCCTCGCTCTCTGCCAAGAGAGGGCACACGTTACGCACACACACACGCACATGCAAGCACGCACAACCCCCTCCTTCCCCTACTTCCTTGAACAGATGAGGGCGTAGGTGCGCAGTGTGCAGGGGAGCCAACAGACGTAAGGTGACGAGTGTCACCAGGCGAACGACAAGACTGTTGGAAGGACCGACAGACACACTCGCAGAGACACACGGAGAGAGGGAGGGTGTGTTGGGGGAGGGGGGATAAGACAATCTAACTGGCGTCGGAAGAGAGCGGTGGTGTCCACACACACACACACACACACACACACACATTCCATCGACTACTGCGACGGGGCACGTGGCACAGAGAGAGAGAGAGAGACAAAGACCAGGAGCACGTAGTATGCGCGCGGATCCGGTTGGTGCGCCATTTTGTCTTTCCTTGCCTACCGAGGCCCCCTCGTGCCTGAGCAGCCCTCACTAGGGCGGGGCTCCGCTTCCTCAAGAACGTATGCGGGCCGGCGTATATGAGCAACACCGGCAAAGGTGAAGCGCAGCCCACATTATCCCCGAAAAATCGCCATGGGTACGGTAGCGGCGGCCGTCCAACGAAAAGGCTCACCGAGGCACAACGCAGCGCGAAAAGGACGCCTCACTGACTCGACCAGGAAGCGAAGGAGTGCCCACAGCTGAATGAGATCTTGGCCCACCCGCCTCCTCCGACTCCCCGCACCGGCGCAGCTTACAGCGTCTCTACAGCCCACCACCGTCGCCAACGGCATCGCCGTTGCTATTAGCTATCACTCACCAGGCTTCCTTGCCTTCCATCATTGCCACTCATACAACATGCGCGCACGCCAACGCTGTCGCTCAGTAGCTGCGGCCAAACAGCACCCACGTCGTCGCCGGCTTCGTGCAGCCCTTGCAGATGCACCCGTGACCCTCTGCGGGGTCCTCCGGCTGCTCAAACGGGATGCACAGCGTCTTCGCACCCATGCTCGGCGCACGCGCGTCCTCGCGCGTCTCCTGCGCCTGCGCAGCCTTCGACTCCTCCGCGCTGTCCTTCTTTACCTGGTCCTCGCACTCCATCGCGCCGCACCACGGCGCAAGGATCAAGCACTT
>NC_018245.1:510674-513798 GCF_000227135.1 Leishmania donovani | reverse complement strand
GCAGAGAAGTTCTCCTCGCGCTTCGCCGCGATGCCCAGCTTCGTCTCGCCAGACTGTGCAGACGCAGGCGCAGCAGCAGCAGCAGCAGCGTCCGCGGGCGCCTTCTTCGGCTTCGGAGCAGGAGCAGCAGCGCCGCCCGTCACCGCAGCGTCCGCCGAAGCCGCACCAAAGTCCACCAGCTTGTACGCATACCCGAGCTTCTCCAGGAAACGCTCCAGTTGCTCAAAGACAACGAGAGAGCTCTTATCGTTGCGGCAGGGGTGTAGCACGAAGGGGATGGGGCTCTCCTTCAGGTTCTTATCCAAGAGCACTGTGACGTTGCGCTTCTCGATATTGTTGATGAGGGCAAACGGTGTGACGCAGCCCTGCACGACGGCGAGATTGTCGCTGAGGATCTCTGCCGGGGCAAACCGGAGATTCTTGGTTCCGGCCGCCTTCTCGATTGCATGCATGTCCGTCTTGGTCGTGTGTACCGCTGTGAGCAGTACCAGCTCGCCCTTCCTGCTCTTGAGGAACATGTTCTTGGTGCCCACACAAGGAGTGCCAAAGCGGCCCAGCTCCTTATTCGCCTCTTCTACCGTGTGCATCTCCCCATGCGAGATAGTGGGCAGCTCAATGTTGAGCTCCTTCAACAGCGCCAGCAGCTCCGGCTCTCCCCTGCAGTCCTTCGCGGACATGTGGCTATGGCTGGGTCGATTTTGATTGATGAAAGAGATGTGGTGAACAACGGAGGCGGTGGCAAAGCTTTCGACGTGAGAAGACACAAGCGTGTGCTGAAGCCGGCGCGTTGTGGCCGTGGGGCGGCCTCAGCACTAAACAGACCTGCGGTAGCACCACACAACGACAACGCGCTGGCGGAAGCACGCACAGGCCCGTTAGTTGAGTGGAGAGATCCGCACGAAAGACGAGCAGCAGCAGCACAGGCCAGCGACACCACCCGTGTCAATCCAGCGCGAGAAGAGAACGTGATGGGCACGGTGAATGATGGTTGTATACACGTATTTAAGTGTGCAAGCTGCTTGGAGAGACGTGTTCAAAAGGGGAGAGGCAATGGGTGTTGAAGTAGTGCGGCGGGTGGTGGCGTGGTGATGGAAGTGTGCGCCGGCAGCGAAAAATTCAAGCACGAGCAACGCCGATAAAAGCAGGCATTCAACCTCAGGCCCAAAAGGAGAGCCGGCACAGGAAGTGTCGCTGGGAGGGAGTGGAAGAGAATAACACGTATGCGCACGTACACAAACAACTGCGGACACCTGGCGAGCAAGTTGTGATGAAGGGCTTGGCGAGGGATTAAGAGAGAGATGTGTTCTGCAATAATGACAAGTACCACAGAGAAGAAGCAGGTAGGAGAGGGTACGGCATGACTTTTCGGCTATGGTACACGGCAGGCATCTGATGGCCTACCCCTCAACCACGCACGCACCCACATGCGAAGCCCTGCATTCGTATTCCTCCACCGCCCCCCCCTCCCCTTAACAACATCAGCATAACCGTGCGCTTCTCAATAGCAATGTCGCCGCCTACCATCATGCCCTCCCTCTTTACAGACTCGAGCTCAGCCCCGGCTGCAGCGAGAGACTCGCAGGCCCACTCCCTGCCTTTCGCCCCCATCACTCCTGCGGTGGAGGAACAGAGGAAGAGCAATACGCGAGAAGCCATTGGGTGATTGAAGCGTACGAGACCTTCCAGTACTCCTTCCCCTACCCGCCCCACCCACCCCCAGAACCCGGCATCGTCCGCCGGTCTCTCCCACTTCGTGCTGTCTACGTCTTCGTTTTCCGCGGCTCTCGGTGAATCTGCGCATGCTTTACAGAAAACTCGCTTGGCACACACACACACACACACACAGACGTCCATGTACATACACATGTGCACCGAGAAGAGGGCAGGAGTCGAGCGAGAAGCACATGCGGACACATACAGGTGCAACAACTCCCGAGAGACACCGGCGAAGGGAGGTGGAGAGGAGGGGGCCCGCACAGACACACACGCAGACGCAGAATGCGTCACTTACTACGATGATAAGGATGACAGGAAATAAAAAAGAATGCACCTAATAGCAGGTCCAAAGACGCAGCCGTGCACCGAGACGCAAAACACACAAGCCCATGCCCCACCACGGTGAGGACGATCAAAGTGGGGACGACACCCGCTTTGCTACGAATCCTTGGCTCCCGCACGCACCACCCTCAGCACCACGATACGGCCAACCCACCCACCCTCCCCCTCCTGGCGTGGCCTTCCCCTGACGTTACGCACACATCACCACATGGGCGCTTGCCTACACGAGCTCGGAGGAGGGGGGGTTGGGAAACGGCGAAGGATAAACGAATGGAAGAGGGGCAAGAAGCGGGGTGCGTACCACCCATGGCGCATCCCTCTCGGGGTGGAGATGGCTCCCCCACCAGGAGGCAGTGTGAGGGGCCGGGTACGATGCGCTTGAGTCGCGCTGACATGTTGCCTATCCCATAGGTGACACAAGCTTGGCACTGTCGCAGGTCGCTCCACAATGCAACGTCATCCACGACCGGGCCGCCGACATCAGCAGCGATGCATAGCGCTCACCTCCCCTACGTCGCTGGTGCTCGACCTTGTGACCACCAGAAGCGGTTCGGCATCAGCAGCGTGATAGGAGAGGGGGGGACGCTGCTAAACTTCACATGGCGGAGGAGTCATTGCTCCCTGAGATAGCACGCACTGGGAGTGGAGGGGGGCATCAATTCTAGCTGATGGTGTGATCGGGTGCTGAGCGCGCCTCTCACCTGTTCATGGGCTGCGCACCTTGCACAGCTGTTCAGCGATGCTGAGGAACGGCCACCGGCGATGGCCACGTCTTCCTCGCCGACACCGGGCAGTCACTCGTGCACAGCCGTGCACATCCACAAGCGCGTACATGCTCTGCATCACTTCGACTATCCTGCGCGCACGCCAACGCTGTCGCTCAGTAGCTGCGGCCAAACAGCACCCACGTCGTCGCCGGCTTCGTGCAGCCCTTGCAGATGCACCCGTGACCCTCTGCGGGGTCCTCCGGCTGCTCAAACGGGATGCACAGCGTCTTCGCACCCATGCTCGGCGCACGCGCGTCCTCGCGCGTCTCCTGCGCCTGCGCAGCCTTCGACTCCTCCGC
>NC_018245.1:487816-508280 GCF_000227135.1 Leishmania donovani | reverse complement strand
CTCCACGCCAAGCTTCTCGATCTTCCCACCAAGGAAGCGCTGCACGCACTTCCACACGTAGTACGCCCACGGACGAATAATGTAGCACCCGGACACGTCGTAGTACTCGATCATCTCCGCCTTCGTGATCACATCAATGTACCACGCAGAGAAGTTCTCCTCGCGCTTCGCCGCGATGCCCAGCTTCGTCTCGCCAGACTGTGCAGACGCAGGCGCAGCAGCAGCAGCAGCAGCGTCCGCGGGCGCCTTCTTCGGCTTCGGAGCAGGAGCAGCAGCGCCGCCCGTCACCGCAGCGTCCGCCGAAGCCGCACCAAAGTCCACCAGCTTGTACGCATGCCCGAGCTTCTCGAGGTACTTCTTGAGCTCCTCGAAGGTTATGACGGCAGTGTAATCGTTACGGCACAGGCAGAAGGCGAGCGGCAGCGTGCTGGCCTCCAGGGAGCGGTCTATGAGGAGCGTAATGGGACGCTTCTCGATATTGTTGATGAGGGCAAACGGTGTGACGCAGCCCTGCACGACGGCGAGGCACTCCTGCAGCACCTCGCTGGAAGCAAAGCGGAGGTCCTTGGTGTTGGTGACCTTCTGAATGAACTTGAGGTCCGTCGGGGTGGACTTGAACGCCGTCGCCATCACCAGTTCGCCCTTCTTGCTCTTGAGGAAGAGCGTCTTGGTGCCCGCAGCGTGGATGCCCATTTTGTGCAGGAGGTCCAGCACCTCCTCGACGGTGGCCTTCTCGTCATGGTGCACGATCGGAATGTCGAGTCCCAGCTCTTGGAGAAGGGCCTTTACCTCATGAAAGCCGCGGCAGTCCTCGATGGACATGTGAGGCAGAGAAGAAGCTGGTGGCGATTTATTTTGCGTGTGTATCTTAGTACCACTGTAACCGCGCGTCGGCGTCACAGGGGTCACGGGACTTGTCGAGTAACTCGGCGTTCGAGGCGAAGACGACGGCAGGTGATGTCGTACGCCCAAGTTGCGCGTGATCGATCGATGCGAAGCCCGACTGGAGGATAGGCAAGACACAGAGTTACTTAACAGAGAAAAGCACGCGTGAGGTGGGCCCAAGAGCCGTCCACCACGCATGTAGGTACGTCCACAATTCAAAATGCGTGTATGCTTGCGTGTTTCCGTGCGTGAGCTTCGCCTTTCTTGGTAGTTGCAGAGGGGGAGAGAGAGGGGTAGGGGCTACGTCGATCAATCGCCGCAACGAAAATCAGCGGAATACGTTATTATATATATATATATATACATAGTGGGAGAGGGACAGAGCGAAGGCGAGGGGTTGTCGCGCTGCAAGCGAGGAGTAAGAGGTCCGGTGCATGCGCCGTCCCGCGTGCAGTAGTGGAAGTGGGCTGTCAGCGAAGCCAACGAGCATGAAAGAGCGGAAGAAGGCATCGCGGTGGAAAGGAGGGGATAAGGATGAGTGCGAGTCCTGTGCGTGTGCACACGCACTTATGCACACAAAACCCCTCCATCACCGCCTGCAGCTCCCTCCCCTGCCCAGCGACTCCGAGACACAAAAAACACGCAAGCATATTGGTTCAGGGAGAGGCGAACGAGATGGAGGGAGAAAAGCGGGCGACGCAACTCACTTTTCGTGCCTGGACCGCGGCAAGACAGCGTCGCACTTTGTCTCTGTCTGTCTGTGAAAACAAGGAAAACAAGAAGCGAAGCGAGCACCATAGGCGCCACCGAGACCCGTCCCTTCGTGTGTGTCTGCTTGCCTCTTTCAAGCAGGAGGTGGAGGTGTTCCTGCCATAGCCTTCGCTCCTCGGCAAAACACCGAGAAAACAAAAAGCGTCGTCGGTGTTGCTGCTTCGGGTAGTGCTGCATGTCGTGATGTCTCTCCCTCTCGCTCGCTGGCAGAGGCGCAGGCGTGCATTTCCTCCCCGCTTTGCTGTTGTTGCCCCGCGACGCAGCTCCTTCAAGGCAACCACAGGCGTCGCGTGGCGCAGCCGGAGGTACATCTGCGGCTGCACAGCAGCACAGAAGAAAAGCAGCGCTGCAAAGTATCACCCTCTCCTCCGGGCTCTTCCCACGTTGCAAGGGCAGAGGTGCCTGATACGAGCACGCATGCAGAGCGGAAGTGCTAGCCGTTATCTGGCAGGGCACACACCTCACACCACGCCTCATGCCTAGAGGAAATCCACAGAAGTTAACTCCCCTCCGCCTCTTTCTGGGTGGGGTGGGGTGAGGTGGGGGGAGGGCCTCGGCCTTCAGGTTCGTGCACAGGAGAATGCGTGCGTGCGTGCATGTGCGGGCCTTTGGTTTTTCGTAGATGGGTACGTAAGGTGGGGCGGAGGTAGTGCGGTGTTCAACGCATCATGGTGAACTTTGTGTGCTTGCTCATCGCCTGCAACTCCTCCAGCTTGCGCTTGCCATAGTTCAGCCTCCACTCGATCTTCGTGATGTTCTTGCGGGGAATGTCACGCTGCTTGTCGTACTCCTGGCGAATGTACGCCGACAAGCTGCGCCGCGTGTCGGCGTCCTGCATGCGCGAAACCTCTCGCAACATGCTGCGATACACGCTCAGTATCTCCGCCTGGACTCCGCTGCGTCGCGGGGATGCCGAGGCAGTCGCCACTGGCGTGGAAGGTGCAGTGCAAGGCTGCCCTGACTGCATTTTGTTGGAGAAAAGATGGGCGCGCAGCCGCCTCCGAATGGCCTCGTCGTCCACATACGACTCTTCGGTCGTCGCAGCTGCGGCAGAGTGGGCGGGTGAAGAGGAAGAGGACACTACACTGCGACCCGCAATCGGTGTAGCGCAGCTTGCTTTGGCAAATGCGTGGTCTGTCCCTCCATCTTCATCGGTTTGAAGCTTCTTCTGGTGGTGCTGCTGCGCCATCCGATCGGATAGCTTGGTAGCGACTGAGCTCATGACACCGATGTTGCCGACGTGGTTGGTGACGTCCGAGCTGCTCGACGGCGCGACAAGCGCTGCTTGCGACGGTGGCGCTCTTCGACTACGCTCTGGGTGCATGAGGCCTCTCCGGTACTTCTCCTGTGGCAAGTACACGGCGTCGCGGTAGACCTTCGTGAGGGTGTCGAAGGCGAAGTTGTGGGCGTTGCCGCCCTTGTCGTGTCGTTTATGGCGCACCACGTGCGTGAGATGAAGACACTCGCGCATGCTCACGTGAGTCTTAGCGAGATGCCCCCTTCGATTGTTAGTTTCTTTTCGCGTTTGAGCTATAAAGTACAGAGAGAGAGCCGGCATGAAGGCGCAGGGACACGAGGAAGAGGATGAGCGGATACGATCGAGTCGGAAGGCGAACGACGGTGATGGGGGAGAGTGAACGGCACGCTGACATGCGCGCGGTGGTTGGGGCAGCAACGCGCACCGTCACAGGCATGCTTACTGTACGCTCGGCATTTGTTGCACGGGTGAGAGCAGAGTAGCGCCACGGCCTCCGCTTGGGAAGGGCGACGGCGCGCAGTCTGTGCAAACACGCTCGAAATCACAAATGTGAAGGGCAGCCATGGCTGTCCTGCCGCAGCTCCACCCCTCCGCCCCTCCCTCCTTTGTGGGCACCATCGTCCTACGCGCTCACGCACCTTCAAGTCGGTGGAAGATGGAAAGCAAAAAACAGGAGAACAAACTGGACGAGTGGCGAAGCGCAGGCACACGCGAGATCCCGGTGGACATCGATATGCACACATGCATGCCGTTGGGCCCCGCCCCACCCCCTTCCCTTACCTCTTCCTCAGTGCCTGCAAGACGGCGTCGCTCAATCCAGCCCGTCGTAATCCTCCTCGGTATACCAGTCAGCGCTTTCCGTCACGGCCGCCGACGACGACGCAGCTATCCTGGCCGCCTGCGATGCGGCCAATACGCGGCGAACTGTGGGAGCCACCTCCCTCTCCTCCCTCTGCACATCGCCGCGCACCACATGCACATCCGCGCTGAGATGCAAGGTCGACGCTCGCTGCATACAGGTGAAGAAACAGACTTCCTCCGTCAGGCTAACTAGCCGCACAACGGGCTGCTGGCGCCGTCGGGTCGGAACCCCCTTGCCGCCGTCTATTGATGACGAGCCTGTCAGCCACGACTGCAGCATCGCCTCCCATTCTTGGGCTGCACGACGCGCTTGTCCACTTTCATCGTAGACGCGCCACGGCTGATGGCTGTAGGCGAGAGTGGTCCAGGGCAACAGGTAGTATCCGTGGCGCGTGGGCACTCCAGCAGCGGGGTCGCTGCCGCTGGCCTTGAGCAGCGCTGCGTCGAGTGTCTCATAAAGGGCCTCAGGGCTGCCCAGCCACACCCACTCCGTCACGGTCGCAGGGGGCTCCAACGTCTCCTCTGCCTTTGTCGAGGCGTCGGCTAGGTCCTGCAGCACCTCAACAAGCTCCCAGAGAGCGGTGCAGCCAGCCGGCAGTGGCGGCACAACACACGCCTGGAGTGTCTCGGCAGACAGCACCAGCGACCACTCATCCCTCCCGTCGCCGCTGATGGGTAGCGTGGCGCTATTCTTCGTCATGCAATGCAGCAACGAGTCGAGCGATGAAGGGACGTCGCCAAACCACCTCCGCGTGTGCGTCGGTTTTGCATTCATGGTGAACCTCGATGGAGTGGTGCCGGGCAGCAGGGCTGCGTCTCGACGCAGCAGCTCTCGAGCACTCAGCACGCGTGCATGCAACAGCAGTGTAAGAAGCCCCAGCCGACGGCGCAGGAGCTGTTGGTCAGCCACCGCAGCCTCCGCTGCCTCATTTGCGGCGGAGGGCAGATCGGTCAGGGTCGGTGGCGGCTCCGTGCGTTGCCACACGCTGAAGAACGCATGTGGAAGATGGTGCAAAACCCAGTCCATGTAACCAGCTTCCTCCTCTCGAGTGTTTGAAAGCGCAGCGGAGGTGGATGAGAACGATCCACCGCTGCGGAGCCCGTCAAACAGCAGACACTGCAGCGCTGTAAGCCGGATCCCCTCCACAAGAGCAGACACGGGCTGCTGGCCGGGGTGAGGCAGCACCTGCTGCGCCGTGCGCAAGCCAGCCCTGCCACCGACGCAATCAAACAGCGAGACGGCGGACGCCATGATGGGGCTGTACACCTGGTCAACGTGCTCGACCGCCGCGGAGGCCAAGCGGCCTGCGAGAATGTCTCGCTCTGCCTCATGAGCGTTGGCGACACTCAAGTACAACCGCCACTCCTCGAAGGTCAGGACATGTACAGGAACACTTGTCTGGGCCTCGGCGCACACTTCATGCAGCCGCCACAGCGCCGGCTCCACGACGCGGAAGGCCAAACTCCGCAGCGCGCGCTCAAACGAGATGATGGATGTTAGCGGGGTGGCCGGAGGCGATGTGCTTGTCGTGGAGGCGCCGGGGCCACCACCGGCAGCGCGATGCTGCTGAGCGGCCACTACAGAGGACGCGGTTAGCACTGAGCCCTCCGGGCCTTCCTCATCAAGACTGCGGCGGCGCTCCTCCATCACCACCCGCACCAGCGCGCGCGCCGCGCCACACAGCCGGCGCAGAGTCGCCTCCTGTTGGGGCAACTCCACATCCACAAACCATGGGGCGCAATCAGGAGCCGCACCGGTGGGCAGGGTGCTGGATGCCGATTTCGAGGCCTGCACAGCACGTACATGGCGCAGGAGAAGTTCACAGAGGCTTTTGAGAGCGTGGATGCGCGCCTTCTGCGGTAGCAGCGCGAAGGCGGTGGTGACGGAGCTGCCGGCAGGCACAGAGAGAGACGCCTGCGCTCGCAGCGCAGGCGTGACGGCAGCTGCACCTCGGCAACGGCTCTGCTGCTTAAGCTCCTCCGGGCGGCCAAAGATGGCCATGAGTACGTGAGCGACGCCTGTAAAGGTTAGCTGCACAGGTAGCACGCCAGTAGTCGCGGCCGCGTTCGGACCCGCCGTGCCGCTCCACTGCGCCGAGCTCTCCTGAAGCAAGAGAACGTACTCGTGTAGAGGTTGAATGAAGCGCAGAATCATGTCAGGGTCCTCGCTTAGTGGAGCAGGTGCATGATCACGGCACAATTCTGTTGCCCCCAGAGCAGCCGCCCCTGTCAGCCGCACGGATACCAGCGCTGGCGTGATCCCCCTGGGTGCAGATGCCGCTGCGTTAACAAGGGAGATGTTTTGCAGCGCCGCCAGGCGGAGCAGGAAGCGGCGGTAGACATCGTCATCGTCAAGCGCTATTGCCACATGCGGCACGCGTTCCGAATGCGAGCACGAGAGCTCCTGATCCTGTTGCAGGTGCGACAGTGGCGTGGAAAGCCTGCCGCTAGTCGCTGTCGCCGGCGTATGGAGAGGTTTGGCAGCAGCAGCAGCGGATGAGGCAAGCGGCACCGTCTGCCCTGACTGTTTCAATGCCCGCCGCACTCCAGCCAGGCGCAGCAGAGGTGCCTCGCCGTGCCACCACAAAGCATCGGCGAGTGTTGACCTCGAGTGCTGATGAGAAGCGAGATGCGCCGGCAATGGTGTTGCCTTCGCAGTCGCCCCGCTGTCGTCCCTTGATCCACGTTCCCCTCGCTCGTCTTCGGTCGCTTCAGGGCCAGCGAGGCTCAACGCGAAAAGCGATGCAAGGCCGTGCTCACACAAGATGTTCGGTGAGCACCGCGTCGCCTCCTGCTCGGCCACTGTGGAATCTTCGAGATGTACGCTCAGCTTGCGTAGGAGATGCGGGAGCAGGTTCAACAACGGCGGCAACCGTGGGGACTGCAACAGGGGTCGACGGTTGTGATGATCCTCTGTGTAGATCGCGACTACCCAAGGCAGCCAGCGGTCCAGCGGCACGGCTGACTCGGCAATGGGCAGTGTGCACAGCCACTCCACGATCAGCGGAAGGACTGGCAGCACCTGCGAGTGTGGCGGATGGGCAGCGGTGCCATCGCCTACTAGAGGCATCAGTGGCGCCAGCACCGCCCCTGCAACACGCTCCGTGTTGGCGTAGATGGCGGAGGCAACTGACCGGGAGGAGGGCAGCGACTCGGCGGATGTCACGATAGCGCCGCTGCTGCTTTCCAGAGAGGGGTAGGTGTGCCGCACAGTCCACCCTTTCTTTCGAGCCGCCGCGGCATGCTGCGTCGAGCAATCCTGCGCCGCCGCTTCACATTCCCACACAGCATACCCGAGCCGTTGAAGCACGCGCACGCACAGGAGAGGGTGGAGCGGTTCGAGCGCTGGCGGCAGCGCGGTGGTGGACGATGCCTCGTAGGTGTCCTTTGCAGGCTGCAAGAGGAGGGCGAAAAGTCGGTCGGCCACCCACAGCTCATTTGCGCTGGAAGAGGAAGAAGGGTGGGCCGCGAGATGACTGCGCACACTCTTCGACAATGCATTCAACGAGGCCGGCGTCGAAGGCCGCAAAGACGACCCCGGCGGCGTCTGTAGTTGGGGTGCCGATTGCGGTTGTGATGGCGGCGCAATGCGGCCTGTCAGCGAGGCCTTGCCCGCATAAAACCGGCGCGAGACTCGAGGAGTCGTGAGGGCGAGCGCACGTGCATTGGTGTGCATATGCCGCAAGTGCATCGCACTTTGAGTGGGCGACTGGGATGCGACCTCCCCTATCGCCCTCCGCATCCGTGCACCTCCGATGGCACCTTCACAGAAGAAGCGATGTTCCTGTATGTGTGTGTGCGTGTGTGTATGCGTGCGCCTCACAGACAGGCGAGCTCATGTGCGCGCGGCGGCGGGTTCGTGCACATATCGGGGGTTGAGCAAAGTGGGCGCTCGTGTGGCTGATTCTCGACACCAGAACCCTCCCCCGACACACACACACACACACACGCTCACGCAAGGGAGCGAAAGAGGTGGTGGTAGTGGTGGTGGGGACAAGTACCACGTTTCGAATCCGGTGGGTGTGAGTCTACCTGAAGGAGCAGCTCTCAAATGGTGAGGAACAGGGAAGAGCGAAAAGGAACAAGAGAGCTGAGAAGATGCGCCGGCACATCAGCGAGACGAGGCCGACGGTGCAGAGGAGAGGCGACGGCGCTTAGAGGTGCAAGAGCGTTCGTCGCAACACCTCGGCAGAGAAAACGGCAGAGACAGCCAACCGCATCATTTCACGTGGAGATGGGAAGCACAGCACTGAGTAGCGGAGGGAGGGGGGAAGCCACCCCGTGATACCGCGGACAGAGCACGCACACACACATATATATACACACGCGCACACGTGTGCGTTGATGTCCTCGGCTGTGAATACCATGGCAGTGGTACTTCGTGATGTCATTGTGCGGCTTGTCTCTTGGTGCACGGGTGGGCAGTGCCCGTGAGGCTACGCCGACGCACATACCGTCGGCACCGTTGTTGTTTTCGTTATCGGTATGTGCCCATCAGAAGGGTCATAGGACGCCGAGTGCGGATGCACACTCGTAGATAGGAACGCGCGGGCCCCTCTTCGTTCGCTCGCTATCAACGGTGGCCTGCCTCTGTCTCACGCTCTCACGCATTACTTACCCCTCCCCTCATCCCCTCTTCGCGAAGCTCATTGCTAGCTGGTAGACACACAGGCAGAGCGTCGCACAGAGCGCCGTGGATGCGCGCAACCTCTCTCACCGGGAAGGGGATTTCTGCAGCGCGTGCAGAATGAGCTCCTGCTGCTGCCACGCCTCTCGGTGACGCCAAAGCGACGCCTGCACGTGACGTGCCGCCACCTCGGCGGAGTGCGGAGAGCTGGACAGGAGTGTCGGCGACGGCCGTGATGCAGTCGATCTGGAAGCCGAGGACGGCGATGCACTTGCAGAGTAGAGCGAGAGCGGCCTTCGACCCGGGGTCGTCTCGTCGCGGTCCATCATCGGCACAGACCTGGTGCCGGCGGTGGACAGAGCAGCGACCATGACGTCGCTCGGAATGGCATCGCTGGACGCGGCGATCGCATCACTGCTGTTGTGCAGAGTCGGTCGCCGCGTTCGTGTAGTCTGGCCTGTCAGCAATGAGCGTCCGCTCTCCTTCATCATCGCCTCAAGGGGCGAAGGGGAAGCGGAGAGCGTCGACAGAAACTTGCGCAGCTTCTCCTCTGGTGATAGCGGCTGCGCGGAGAGCTCAGAGAATCTGTCATGCGGCCCGTACTGTTCCGCTCGCCCCTGTGACGCGGATGCATAGATGCCAAGACGAGCCCCATATGTCGTCTCATGGCGGTGCGGTGAGGGTGTGCGCTGCTGCTGCACGGGCGACGGCGGCCCTGACAACGTCGCGGTGCCGAAAAGCGGGCTGCGCAGTGGTGGCGGCAGCGGCAGCTCCTCTTTAGCAGCGGTGTCCGCAAGAAGGGCGGGCGCGCTCTTCCTCTGCGGCAGCTGCGGCGGTGACGAGGAGATGGTGCGGTGTGCCTCGAATGCGACTGTCGCAGCCTCCTCTTCTTGCGTGAAAAGGGGCGCAGCAGCCCCAGAACGCTGCCGCAGAGGCGTCGGCATCTCTTCCTGTGGCGCTGCTTCCTCTGCTATGCTGACGTGCTCCAGCATCGCTGCGCTTCCATCACCGCACCCGTGAGGCAGCGAGGAGGCGCCTTGGCTGCCTCCACCCGTGGACATTGTCAGGCCTCGAGATGATTTTTCTCGCGATGATGATGTCGTCGTCGCCGTCGCCGTGATGGCCGTGGTGAGAGCCGCCGCGGACGAAAAGAAAAGCTGGCCGGTGTGGCCGAGCCCCTCCTCACTATCCTGGCCATTGACCACGATGGCTGAGGGTAGGGTGCGCAGGGTCCCGTCATCCTCGATGCGCCGGTGCGCCTTTCTCTTCTTTCCCGAAGCGAACCCTAGCAAGCCGTCGCCCTTGTCCGTGTCTGCCACATCCCTCGCCTTTGCCATGCCGGCTGCGCTCTGGAGGTGTGGAGGAATGGGCGGCGACGGCGACATACTCGTGCGTGTGTTCTCGCGGTCCGGCCTTGGCGACGAAGACGAAGCAGCAGACCCACGCGACATCGTGCGCAGGAGCTGCATCGACGACGGCAAAGTCGAGGATGCCGCAGCCTGTATCAGACTTTCCGCGACAGGTGCACCGGCAACTACGTTATCGCTCATCGCCTTGTCACCTTGGGCAGTGATTAGCAGCGGTGGAGAGAACGACTCGCGCAACGCGATCCGCAGTGACATCTCCTTTACTCGCAGCGCCTCCTTGGTGTCGGCCAGCTCCCGCGTCAGTGCTTCTATGGTGCCCGACATGCGATCGTACTCGTCCTCAGCACGCAGCCGCGCTTCCTTCAGCTGCAACTCGGCCTGTTCCAGCCGCTCCGATAACACGCGACGCTGTGCCTCCTGCCCGGCTGCAGCGGCGGCCCGCACTTGCGCCAGCTGCTCTTGTAGGGCTGCCACCTCTGCCGCACTCGTGTCTGCGGATTGGGTGGGATGTGTAGCAGAGTTCGCTTGCTGCGGTGGCAACCTTTGCGTCGCGTCTGCCACCGCCTCACAGACGGGGAAAGAGCTCAGCTGGGCTGCGCTGCCGGAAGCCGTCGCAGTCGCATCTTCCTCGCTGTGTCCTCCTAGCTTCTGCGGATGCCGTGATGCGGTGGGCTCGCTGCTGCCCATCTCACCGTCCGCTGGCGCCACTGGTGTCTGTGCCCTTGCGACAGCCAGCTGCTCCTGAGCCCGGTGCAAGTCCTCCAGCAGTCTCCACTGCGCTGTGTCCTTCTTGAGCAGCTGCTCCTGAAGCAAACGCACTTGTTCGCTCTGCTCTCCTATCAACTCGTTGCGGTCTGCTCGCACGACATCCAGCTCCGCTTGCAGCGCCGCGAATCGCTGTGATAAGTCAGCGATCGCGCTGCGCACCTGTGTGACGAGCGAGGTGAGGTGCGCGACGCCGAGATGAGTAGACGCCTCGGCGTAGGGCGACTTAGGGCACGAGTTGGTTGAGCAACGCGCTGCGACGTCTCCCTCAGCAGCCAAGTCCTCAAAAGTAGCGCTGAAGAGGTTGCCAGTGGCTGCCGCTTGCACCGTGCCCGCGGCTTCAGCCGCGAGGGCACCTAGTTGGCGCGGTGCGCCTTGGCTGTCTGGATGCACCAGAGTCAGCAGATCCTGCAGCTGTGCTATCAGGGGGTTGAGTTCTGAAAGCAACGCCTTCGCCGCAGCCTCGGCCGGCGTGGCCGGCCGCTGCTCAGAGCGCAGCAGCTGTTCCTCTTTGCCAAGCAGCTGCGTCTCCAATTCATCGCAGCGGAGCTCATGGGCAGCGCACATTTCGTGCAGCTCCGCCGACTTCCGCTCCGCCACGTCCACGCGCGCGCGCAGCATCTCAATCTCCTCCATTGCCGCCACATACTGCTTCGACATTATCACCGACGGCCCCGGTGTAGATGGGAGGCACGAGGGGTCCTCTCTCGTGGCCTCAGTAAAAGCCGAAAGAAGACCTTCAACAGGGATGCCGCGAGTCTCACGAGCGAACGATGCGTTGCCGGAGGCCAAGCCGTCGGTCTGCAGCCCCACAGAAACCCGCGACAGCGGCGGTGACGACGAGGTTGCAGTGCCATCTGCCCCCCTGGGCCCGCGGTGCACCTGCGAGCCAAAGTCGTGTTTCGGGAGATCCTGAACAGCATCCTCGTCCTCCGCGGTGACTGGATACGCCTTGGGAACTCGACACTGCATCTCGCCCTCGGCCATCTGACCCAGCACCGGCCCGCGAGATGGTGCCCTATCATCCACGCGCATTCGCTTTCTGCCCTCCGACGGGCAGTGCTGAAAGTCCTCTGAACCAACTCGCTGCAATGGCCTCTCCGTCTGCCCTGCGTAGTACCCGTCCTCGGTCTCGGCGTATGCGTACGCACGGAGCAGGGTGTCGGGCGACCGACTTGTGAGAGTGGCATCCCGCCCGCTGGGTGATCTCGCAGTGGCTGCTGCCGACGATGCCTTGACTGAAGAGGCGCGCGTGACATCAGCGCTCGACTTCGCACACACGCCGCTACTGCCGTCGGCCCGCCACTGTGCAGCCAGCAGCCTCGACTGTCGATTGAAGGCGTCTTGCATATTGGTCAGCTGCTGCTCCAGCTCGCTACAGCGGTGATACCATCGAACCGCTTCGTCCTGCAGCTGCGCGCGGCCGTACTCTTCCAAGGACAGGCGCAGCGACGACGCAGAAGAGAGCGGCGAGACCGACGCCCAGCCAGCAGGGCGCTGAGTCTTGGTGAAGAGGGGAATGCCACGAATGGGCGGCGTCGAGGTTGCTGTGTGTGCAAAGGATACGGAAGAGGAGGCAGTGGCTGGCAACGATGAGCCGCCCACTGGAGAAAAGCCTGACGTAGGTCGCTGTTGGGCGGCGGTGGAAGCAGGACGCATCAGCTTCGGCGGTGCGTGCGTCGCCGCCGCTCGCACGAGAGGAGCACCTTGGGGGTTGCGAAGCAGTGCAGCAGTGGACTTTGGCCCCCGTTCCGAGATCTCTCCAGCCATTCTTTGGGCCTCTGGAGGCTCCAGCTCCGCGAGCTCCAAAGCAGCCGCCCGCAGGTACGCGTTGGTACTGGCGGCGTATCGCTCCAAGAACGGTGGTGCAGCAGTGCTGGCTGGCAGCGTTGTGGATGAAGGTGCCGCGAGAGGCGGTACTGACTGCAGGTGGCGCTCAGAGCCCACGTCGATCCTCTGCCCCCACCTCTCCTCGTCTGTGGTACCGGTCGGCGCTGCCGGTAAACTGGGCAGCGGAGAACGAATTGAAGGGGATGGCGTTGCCATGCAACACGTTATGGCACCGACTGCACCAAGCTCCTGCGTGGCATCACCCTTACGCGCGGGTGCGGCGGCCGGATACACCGACTCCGGATCCGGGACTCGATGATGATGCCCCGCATCGTTAGGCAGTGGTGCAGCGGAAGCGTCCCGCTTGCACCATCGTTGCCGCGAGAAGGAGGGCAGTGCTAACTCTTGCCCTCCCTCGCCCTCGCCCTCGCCCTCACCTTCCTCCTCGAAAAAATCTTTGCCGGGCCGGCACAAAGGCCGAGGCGGTGCGTGACTGGCGGGAGACTGAAGCGAAGGAATCGCTCGCTGCGACGCTTTCGCTGTCACCGACAACGCGGAAACGACGCTGTCGGCCCGCTGATATGGGAGAGGAGTGCGACGCGGTTGCGGATCAAAGAAGCTCTGCTGCAGCGAGGCAATGGACGTGTGCGAAGCAGCGGAGGCGCTGCGTTCAAGAGGAGCGGACACACCAGCCGCCGGCAGAGCTGCTCCTGCGCCCACTCCACTGCCATTGTTGTCTGCTGCACAGCTCATTCTGCAAGCAGTTGGAGCTACGCCAGCGAAATGCACCTCCTTGACGCTTTCTTTTTCCGTAAACTCGACGGTCTCTCCTAGCCCAAAAGGAGAAGAGAGCGTGTGGGTTTGTCTATGACCAGCGCAGTGTATCTGTGCTCCCAGCGCCCGGCCCGTCTCTCTTTCGACCCCCTTCCCTCAGCGCCCTCGCTCAACGCCGCAAGGGCAAGGAGGAGTATCAGGGCAAGAGAGAGAACGCACAGGCACAGAAAACCAAATATATGTAAATACACGTATATACGGCACCGCGCCACAGCGTGCCCTCGAGCTCCCTCTCTTTGACTCTCCTGCTCTGTGTGTGTGTGTGTGTACACACACAGGTGCGACAAGAAACGGTGGGCCGATGTATGCATACGCGGCCTCGTCCAAGCCGCTGGAGAGCAGGATGGTGGCGGTCTAAAGTATTAGCAGTGTCTATGTGTGTGTTGTCTATGTGTTTGGATTCGTGCTGTGGATCTTTCCTTTGCTGCTCAACAAGAGGGAGGCAAGAGCACCGATGCGCCACGAGTGGGCCCGCTTCCCTTGGCGTCAGGCCCCAATGAGCAGCCAAAAGGGCTTTGAAAAAAAGGGGGGCCTTCGAGTGAGGACCGTGGCGGGCCCGAGAAGACGAGGAAGAGCGGTGGAAGAGTTGCGGACGCCCATATCTTATATTCGTCGGTCCTCATCAAACAGCCGCTCGTCCGGTGGGCACCAAGGCACACACGTACCCATACCGAAAACCCGCGCTGAAAGACGAAACAGCGCCACGAAGACCCCTGAAGCACTTCAAGAGCGCCTACGCAGGGCGTCCCACCTTGAGTGGGCACACACGCACAGTTAACGGCACGCATCTGTTGCTACTCAGAGGAGGATGAGGAGGCGCAGGGAGGGGGGCGGTGTTTGTGCACACCACTGGCGCTCCCTCCGCCGTATCGGCGCTAGGCAGACGCACGCTTTTCCCTCCGCGACGCATGCACGTGTGGCGCGCGGGTAGGCCTGTTGGGTGAACGTGTTGATAGTCCGAATACGGTGGCCGCCACTACCACCACCACCACCCATGCTGCTGCTGCTGCTGCCGTCGCTGGCTTCTTTTTCCGCGGCTCTGGAGAAGCGCGCACTGAGAGACGGGGTGGCGAGACAGCAACAAAGGGGGAGGCGGGCAATGCGAAGAGCACACAGGAAGATGAACATGAGAAAAGAGACGATACACCCAACCGGCACACGCGCAGACACGCACGACTGCTCAACGGAAGATAAAGAGGAGTGACCGCCAGACGCACCTACCTGAACAAAAACAACGCAGAGAGAGAGCAAGCAAGACAGAGGCAGCATGCAAAGAGCGCCATGGACGCGTCCCACACACGGGGTAGTTCAATCGACAGCGCACCCGGCAGTGCCGCATGTGCGGCCCTGATCTTTTCTCCTTCCTCCTTTACGTCGCTGTGTTGAAGCGTGTATTTGTGGTGTGGTTCGGTTGCCAACTTGGTGGTCCAGCTCCATCGGCTCGACCATCATCACACCCACACCGTTCTAGTTGATCTTGGTGCTGATGCCGACGGGCGCTATGGTCGGCTTCGGTGCCGCTAGGGAGGTATCGTCCGTCTGCTCGTCCAGCCAGTGCTTGCGCTGCGCCGCCACCTCTAGCTCACGCTCGCGCACCGCCAGCATCGCCCCGCGACGACGCCAGAAAGAGAAGTTCTCGTAGAAGAAGCGATCTTCCAGATGAAAATCCTCTGTCTGCCCACCGTTCGACCACGGCGCGCCGATCGGGGCATTCGCGTACGGCCAGAAGCGGATGCCGGTCTGATCCATCAAGCAGCTGCGCCACTCCCACTCTTCATCACGGCAGAAGTAGACGGCACGCGCCGGCTCCGTCATGTGGCACTTGAGCAGCGTCGCCGACTGCTGCGGGCACATCCGAAAGGAAGCTTCGCAGGCTTGCATGAAGCCGGTCACCGTGTCTATGTCCTCCTCCAGGCACTTCATGGGGTTTGCCCGCCAGTAATAGCAGTCGCGAGATGCCTCTACGCGTTCCTGAAGGCTCGGCAGTGCCTGGAAGAGAGGAGCAAAGGCGCGCAGCACAGGGGCAGGGATGCCGTCTCGGAAGATGCCCTCTAACGGTTGCACAAACTGCTCCATCGTCTCGCGGTGCGGACACGCAACGGAGGCCCCGCAAAGCAAAGCAAAAAGGCACAGAGATACAACGCAAGAAAGCACACGAAGAGGCCACCTCACGGCCGCACTGTGGCCGCAGAGCACGCCACACAGCAGGACGCAAACGAAGCGTTTACAACGGAGATGAGCACGGGAGGCGTGTGGTCAGGACGGGAAAGGGAAAAAAAAAAAACAAACAATCAGAGAGATGCTAGTGTGGACGCTAGACTACTATCAAAACGGCCTTCTCCCAACGCTTGCGCGGAGGCGATTCTGCTGTTGTTGTGCGACGCACACGACACCGAAGGTGGCATGCGGCACACGTAACTACCTAAAAGAGACAGGAAGAGGGAAGTGCTGTGCGCGCTCTCCACTCGCTGCCTTAATCTTGCACAATTCAAGGGTTACTGCGCTAATCAAAGGTACCGAGCGTAGAATAGGGGAGGTGCAAGCTCACGCACGGGCGCCCATAACAGCCGTCTACGCCTGCGAGAGAAACAGACGTATGTGCACGCTAGAGAGTGCGTGTGTGAGGAGGGAGAGGGGTTGCTTTCCTCGGAGGCCCCTGCTGATAGCCGGAAGTTGCTTGACGTGACGCGCAAGAGAAAGAGAAAAAGTGGCGCTAAGGCGTCACTTCTCCTTTGCGTTTCTCTCCCTTGCGTGTGTGTCCTCCTTGCAATACGCGTATTCCTCTTGGGCTTGCGCGTTGTATGTCAGCGCAGTTTCCTTGGACCTGATGCGTGGGCGCACACCTCTCTGACGTTGGGCACCAAAAGGCGACGGAGGAGAAGAGTGTGAAGACGGCGGTGAGCCGACAAGGGAGCCGCAGCGGCGCATGAGTGCGTGGGTTGAGAGAGACGGAGAGAGAGGGAGAGAAAAGGGGGTAGATAGAAAGCGCAGATCCACGCCCGTATCTATGTAATGGTGCGTGAATGCAGACAAAATCTTCAGGAGAGACCCGGTGCAAGCTGGTGCCACGGAGGCGAAGACTCGACGCACACACACACACGCACACACACACACATAAACAGATACGAACACGTAAGCATGCGCAGTCCACGCATGAAGCTAGCGGGGTGCGACATCTGCCCAGCGCGAGCCCTTGCGCTTCGTGGGCCGTCTTCCGCAGAAAAAGAGAACAGAGAAGTGCGCGGCGGCTGAAGGTAAAGCGAAGCAGCTTTGCGGCTGTGCCGCCACCCTTCAGTCTTTTCCCCCGCGCAAACGTGTGGGAGTTGGCTTTCTTCCCTCTTTCTCGAACAGCACTGGGTTCACGGTGTGTCTATGCCTGGATCTCGACTGAAGACAATCACTAGAAAGGGTCTTCTACGAGTGACGCCTCCTCCCCTGAGTCTCTGCGCAGCTTCATGCTTGTCGCCATCTTTTTTTTTTTTATGCAGGGCTGTTGTCACCCACCCACCCACACCTTCCACACACGCGTATATACACTCCCGTGTGCATGCGCCTCTTGGTGCGCTGTTCTTCTTGCTGTTGGTCGGCTCTACAACGCACAAGGAGGAGGAAGAACATGCAAAACGACAACAGAAAACGCACGCACGCAAGAGGGGAGTGGAGCAGGGTGACCGCATGTCCAGGGAGTCATCAGCACGCGCACGGGCACTCACACAATCTGGAAAGAGATGCGCAAGTCTCCGCCATCACATCAACAGCGCTACACAAAAATGCTTACTTTATCTCGCTCGCACCCTTCTTTTTTTTTTCGCCCTCTCTCTCACACGCAGACTCGCACCGACAAGCGTACACAGCGTACTTCTGCAGCAACGCTAGACAAAAGACCAACACATACAGACATCTGCAGGCGTGCCCCGCCACCCCTGCCGCTGTTGTCAAGCATACTATCTGCCCCCTCCCCTTCTTCTCATCCCCCCGCAGCGAACACAATGCCATCGAGGGCTGGCGAGAGAAAAGAATAGGGCAGACGCCATAAGTTAAGCACTACCTCATGTCGACACGTAAAGGCACACACACACACATACGCCCGTCCATCACGGCAGCAAAACACAAGAGCTGAAGAAAGAAGGAGAAACAGAAAGAGGGTGGAACGAAGACACGCAAGCACACTGGCAGCAAGAGAGAACCGCGCACACACGCACACAAGTGTACACAGCCCCTCCTCCCCCTCACCGCCGGCCTCCCAGAGCAAAACCGCCGCCCCCTCCTCTCCACGCGAGAGACGATATCAAAAGGAGGAAAAAGACTAGCAGCGGCAAGGCAAACAAAGAACGGCGCGTTCGTAAGAGGGGGGAGGGAGGGAGGGAGGGAGGGAGAGGGGGGCCAAGAAGAGAAACGGAGCCGAGCGAACGCATCACCTCCACAGCGCACAGGACCGCCTGGCCAGCGGATACGAACGGAGGCGAGGGGATGGAGTGGAGGGGGGCCGCAGAGAGAGAAACGGGAAGAGAAAAAGAGAGGGTCGTGCACAGCGGATCGCGCACGGGCGCAACATCCGATGAGCTGTACCGCTTCTTTCGCCTCAAGCTAGTCCCGCTGCCGCTCCAGCACGCAAGCACGTACACACATGTACACGCGCACGCACATGTATGGACACACTTGTCCCTCCACTACCACCACACTTCGTCTTTACGCGATTTAGAAGAGAACATCAGAGAGAGAAATCGAGCTACAGGTGCGCTAGTGAACGTGGGCGTGCGTCTTTTCTCGCTTCCACTGAGAAGGCGGGAGGGGGAGTCAGGGGGTCAGGGCGCTAGGCGTCACTCCGCCCGCCCCCCCCCTTGGTGCACTGTTGGTCGTAGTGCACTCTAAATAGGCGCATGCGCACACGCGTGGACGTTGACTTTGCAGCCCTTTTTCGTTTTCTGTTCGTTTCACCGTCTGCATCTCCTCACTTTCAGCGCGGTCACCGCTTATCCTCTTCAGTGCTGGCTGGAGCCTGTCGACATGGTGGGCGGCACGAGGAGCCCCTGAATTTCCTCAATATGCTGGGCGTGAAGCAGCGCTGCCTTGGCGGCGTCATTACGGCGGAAGTACACGCGGGCTAGGACGGACAAGAAGAGCGTCACCGTGTAGATGATGGCACCGTTGTAGCACGCCTTCGCCTTCGTTTCTCCGTCCCAGCCGTGCTCTACAGCCATAATAGCAAACGAGATGGCCTTCTCACTGAACATGCGACCGAACAGCACGAGGTGTACGATGCCCAGCAGCGAGAAGATTGCGCAGCACGTGGCACACGAATCGTACCCCATCTTTGCAATACTCCTCTTGGCCGCAGTGGAATACTGTTCTTACCGTATCGTCCGTTGAGACGCGGGTTCGCGACAGGCCCGCCTATGTGGTGTTATCGGGAAGGGAAAAACAGCTGCAGGAAGCGAGAGAGAGAGATGGCAAAGATAACGTGAGAGCCGTGATGGTGCGCAAAGGCCAGCAACACGATGAGTAGAATAAAAAGCGGCGAGACAACAAGAGACCAGAATCCCAGATAAGGTGACAGACCTAGAGAGACGCGTTCCGAGAATCACTGAAAACCCAACACGGATGTCTCCTTTCTTGCCTCCCTCTCTCAATGTGTGTTGTGTGCGATGCACTGCGAGGACAAGGCTGGCTCTTTCCTTCTTCCTCTATGCGATTACAGGAGGCTGAGTGGGTTTTGAAGTGCCGGTGCCAGCAAGGCACAAGAGAACATGTGTGTGTGTGTGTGCGTGACTCTGCGTCGAAGGGGGTGCCGGTGCTTATATAGAGCAGACCGCAGAGAGCGAGGGGGATAAAATCGATGGCAAATGAATTCATCAGAGAGTGTTACGAAGAAGAGCGCGAGTCACGCGGGTGTCCTGCACTGCTGCTAGCGTGTGCATGCCGAACGCGAGAAAGCCTGCGCATCTGTCAGTGCTCGGAGACAACGTAGAACGTATAGTGGACCTCATCATAGAAGCAAGGCACCTAAATGGGTCGCGCATATGTGACCATCGTGAGCAGCACTGCTTGCCGGCCTAACCCTTCTTCCGCCCCCCTTCTGAAAGCTGCAAACATCCTTGACACGCTCACCTATGCTTTTAGCTCCCCCCTTCACATTTTCCTCTTTCATCACTAGAGGAAGGGGTGAAGATGCGACGCCCACCACATCCGGCGTCTGTCCGGCAACCCCACTTTCGATGGCTGCCCCAACGAGAGGGATGCTGTTTCTTTGTGCTGTAAAGGATTACCCGCCACACACATGCACAAACAGACATAGGCACGCGCGCACACACACGCGTGCGCATACGTGGGCAGACTCAGAGAGAGAGAGAGTACATCACCGCCATCAAAGGCGAAGAGAAATAGAGGTTGGCGGTCGCGAGATTGGGAAGGAGACAAGGAAAAGTGAAGAGCGTAGAGATGACCGTGCAGATGGAATATGGTGTTGGTGGAATGCCTTCGTACACACCTAAGCACGCACGTACAGACGTAGGATACGTTGGGGAGAGGAGGTTTTGTGTACAAACGGACCTCCTTTAGGTTCGACCTGTCTCTCCCTTACCCTGACTTCCTTCTCCACGTTCATGCGCATGCGACGGTTGATCTCTTTGATGTTCGATGCGCTGCCTCTCACCTGCTATGTTGCGGAAACGCACACACAGATAGAGATGCTTGCAGTCACGCATACCTTCACTTAATCCCTGCTTGCGCACCCTGACACCTCATCTCCACATCGACACACACAGACACATTCGAGATAACATGCACTACCGCAACAATGATACAGATGAGGCGAAAGAAACGCAACGACAGCGAAAATGATAGGCAGCGTACCTTACACAGATGGAATACCGCACAAGACACACACACGCAACACTGTCACGCCCGGCATCGTATGTCTTTTCGCCTTTTCTTCCGCTGCACAGCAACGTGCCCATAACTCCACCCGCGAACAAATCAGAACATATACACGCAAACACACAGCCACGGCTCACCTGCCTCGGTCGCACTGCAGCTAAACTCTGGTCGACCAGAGCGAGTCGTCGGCAGTCGAATGGGGTCATGCGGCTAGCAAGCCCTTCTTGCCCGTCCTCGTCCCTTCTTCCGATACGCGCCGCGCGATCAGCGCCACACGGACACCCGGCGGGCCGCACGCCCCGACCCACGCAGGCCACACCCACGCCCCTGACCGAGGGCGGAAGCGGTGGCGCCCGTCGTGCGGGTAACCAGGCGGTGGCGCAGGCGCAT
>NC_018245.1:486633-487717 GCF_000227135.1 Leishmania donovani | reverse complement strand
CCCACGCAGGCCACACCCACGCCCCTGACCGAGGGCGGAAGCGGTGGCGCCCGTCGTGCGGGTAACCAGGCGGTGGCGCAGGCGCATGCCGGATCAGCTCAGCGAGGAAGCCGGCCAGCCGCAGGCCAGGGCCCCGCACACACACACCCCAAGAACCCCCCGCCAACACCCAAACCCCTCAACGCAGCCGCCCCACGCAGGCCACACCCACGCCCCTGACCGAGGGCGGAAGCGGTGGCGCCCGTCGTGCGGGTAACCAGGCGGTGGCGCAGGCGCATGCCGGATCAGCTCAGCGAGGAAGCCGGCCAGCCGCAGGCCAGGGCCTTCCCAGACCCTGCGCTCGGCATGCATGCCATGTTTTTCCATCCGCCGCGGCACAGCAACGTGCCCATAACTCCACCCGCGAACAAATCAGAACATATACACGCAAACACACAGCCACGGCTCACCTGCCTCGGTCGCACTGCAGCTAAACTCTGGTCGACCAGAGCGAGCCGTCGGCAGTCGAATGGGGTCATGCGGCTAGCAAGCCCTTCTTGCCCGTCCTCGTCCCTTCTTCCGATACGCGCCGCGCGATCAGCGCCACACGGACACCCGGCGGGCCGCACGCCCCGACCCACGCAGGCCACACCCACGCCCCTGACCGAGGGCGGAAGCGGTGGCGCCCGTCGTGCGGGTAACCAGGCGGTGGCGCAGGCGCATGCCGGATCAGCTCAGCGAGGAAGCCGGCCAGCCGCAGGCCAGGGCCTTCCCAGACCCTGCGCTCGGCATGCATGCCATGTTTTTCCATCCGCCGCGGCATCCCACAGCATGGTGTGGGTCTAAGCCGAACTTCTTCAGTGCCGCGACCAACCGAGCCAAAGGCGTGAGCGTCGAGTCCACAAACGCCGCCCCTATCGTGGCGCCTGGCTGGTGCTGGGCCGCCGTGCGGGAGAGCAAGCCCGCGCGGTCTGCAGTGGAGCGGCGGGGACGGAAGCCAGGCTGCCGTGGCTGGAGCTTGTCTCCCAGATGGTCGCGCAGTCGTCGCGAGGTCCGTTACTCATGTGGGTTGCGCAGACCACGGGTCAGTGCCACAGGAACGGTG
>NC_018245.1:474388-485426 GCF_000227135.1 Leishmania donovani | reverse complement strand
CGTAGGCGGGGCACAGGGCTACGCGCAACGCCGCCGCGGTGCAGCAAAAGAAGCAAGAAAAATATGTAGGTGAGTGCACATGCTAGTCGAACCATCGAGAGGATTCATATCGAGACGGTGCGAACGCGATCATAACGGCGAAACTTCACGGCACATCGCCGCCTCAGGCATTTCCGCCGACACCGCGAGTCCGCGGCCGTACCCGAGGACAGGCCGCAGGCTCTCGGCTTCCACGCGGGGTGGTTGTCGCACCCTGACCCCGCGGGGGGGGGGGGGCATCCTCAAGGTTCTTCGACGCACAGAGGAAGACGAGAAAAAGGCGGTTGTGTACTCGTGGAGGTGGGGGGCGGAGGAGGAGCACCATGCGCAGACCTCACACGGACGCACACAAACGCATGCGCTGTTCGCACCGGCAACCCGTTCAAACGGTTGATATCACAAGAATCACAAGGACGGCAGAAGAACCTCAAAAAAACACGAGAGAAAGAGAAAACACGAACAACGGCGTCAATGGCGAACGGAGACACACCTGCAAAACAAAAAGCATCGCTTAGAATAGGACGGACAACAAAGACGAGCCCCAACAACAGCGACAGGAACAAAGCGAGAGAGAAGAGAAGAGAAGAGAAGAGGGGGAGGGGAGGGGAAAGGGCACATATGCGGGCAGCCGCCACAGGGCCACGCCACGGCCGATGTAAGGAGATGCGGAAGCAGTTCAACTCACCTCTTCTCTTCGTCTGTCCCCTCTTGCACCCTTTCACGGAGAGGCCGGCGTCCATTCGGCATGGCTAGACGCTCATCACACACCCACACACATCCGTGTCTGCACATACCCCTCGTAGTATTTACGGGGCGTGCGGAGCATCTGCGTTTGAGTCTGTGTGCACATATGCGAATGCGCCTTGGGGTCTGCGCGTCTGCGCGAAGAGAAAGAAGCAGAACAGAGGCGTCGGTAAAGCAAGAGAAGAAGCATCATCATCGCCCCCTCCCCCCAATACAAGCGCTGGCAAGGCAACCTGTGGGCAGTGGGAAGACTTTACGAACACGAAAAGAAGATTGAGAGAGAGCACGTAAACCACGAGAAGTGGAAGCGCCCTTCACGAGATGCTCACAAACGTGCCGCTGCTGTTTTTGTGTGTACGTGCGTGTCACAGAACAAAGGAGGAGAGCGCGGAGAGAACAGGAGGCGGGGAGGGGAGACATCCCGCATCAGCGGGGTGGTGACGATTCTGTACAATATGCTGCGTGTGTGCCGGCGCGTGTGATCGTCGAACGTACAGCTGATGTGGAATGTCGAGTCGGAAGTGCAACAAAAGAAAAGAAACGGAGAGAAAACAGCAGCACGCAACCCGGGCACCAGCACACCACAAGCAGAGAGCAGCGTAAGGAAAAAAGCGAATGGAAGAGGAAGCAGCAAACGCCACAGATGAAGAAAGAGGGAGAACATGTGCGCTCAGTGCAGCACACACGCTCAGAAGACCAGAGAGGAGGAGAAAAGGTTAGAGGCTACTTCCTCCAGTCGCAAACAACAAGCCGATATCTATAATGAAGGAGGTGGGGCAAAAAAGAAGCTTAAGAAGAGGAAAACGCGCACGCACACACGAAGGGGCAAACAAGCTCCACGCCGCAGAAGAGAAGCACAAGAGATTAACGGCCAGCCATCACGAAACACACACGCGTTCGCGCGGAAGCGGGCCACAAAAACTAAAACCGCTCTGGTGCACACATTTGCAAGGTGAGGCTCTCGCCGATCATGTCTCCTTTTCTTTCGCTCCACGCATGCGAATACGCACACACACACACACACACATCCTCTTCAAGATAAGTGCGCGGCCCACGCTTGCGCCTTTCCTACCGTTGCCACCCTCTTTCTTCGGTCCGCGCATTTTTCAGGGGCGCCCCCACCCACCCAGTTGTACTTTGCGGTCCACTGCACTCCCTTCTTTTTTTTCCGTCATGCCACCTCGTATTGCAGCTCAGAAGCTGGGCTGGCAAGAAAAGAGGGGGAGTACAAAGAAAATGTTGCGCGTGCGACACGCGCACCGAGAGGGACATCCACACAGGCGTTACACACGCATCCAAACGCACCGAAAGAGTCGCATGTAGCTGATTCTTCACCGACATGAAAAGGAGAGAGACAGACACACAGGCAGAAAGCAAAAACATAGGGAAGCGAGGAAGAAGCAAACACGCACACACACAACGTCGCGCGCTCACAGACACACGCACCGAGAAGAGGTGAAACAGAACACACACAAGAAGACGCGAGCACAGACAGCAACAGACAAACTGAAGAAAAGGTAAAATGCGAGGGGAAGGGTGAAGAATCAGAGCAAAGACGAAGAGATGGAGAGAGGGAGGGGGTGGGGGAAGGTGTGCGCGAGCGTGAGTGGGTATGAAAACATCAGCCGATCGACAGTAACACGATGAACCGAAAGAGATACGAACAAACCAAAAAAAAAAAATGGAAACAGCAAGATAAAGAGAACCGCGCCAAGTCGGAGATGGGGAGGCAATCGAAAGAGAAGACAGAGGGGGAGGGTATGGGGCAATAACTTGCGAGGATCACTTTCAAAATGGTAAAGCGCGCACACACACAATCAGGTAGACACATACGAGTGTAAAACAGTGAAGAGAAGCCGCCATAGACAAAACGAGGCAGAGAGAGGGACCAATCCACTTGAAGAGCCAACGTGTGAAAGAGGAAAAGAGGCGGAAGAGCAGGCAGAGTGCGGCATCAGCTCATTACCGAATGATTGAGCCCAAGATCAAAGCCCCACCACTCCCGCATCGTTACCCTCCTCCGCCACCCGCCCGCTTCAGCCTGCTGCAAGAGGAACCTTGCATTTCTTCCCTCCACTCTCACACAGGACACAAGCATCTGCCAGACCACCGACACACTGCGAGAGGCAAGGGAAGAAAAAAAAAAGAACACCCGAGGGGCTAGATAAAGAGCGCACAGCCCGATCACAAAGTAATACTTGTGTATGGTATCCCCTCTTCTGGTTTTGCCCTGCTTTGCTCCTCCCTCGCCTGCTTACCTTGCCCACTACTGAAAATGTGCCGTGGCACCCCCAACAGCACGTGCGTGCAATTAGCCTGTGAGTGGATGGATGCACATACGCTTGAGTGTGCGCATGCCGGTAAGCAGATGACCCTCCTTCCTCCTCCTTTCTCCTCTTCCTCGTGTGTGTCTGAAGCTGATGCGTGGGCAGAGCGTATGTTTGTGCGTGCGTCCGTGCGAATGGATGGGTATACAAGTACTGTGAGCATTCGCCTCTGACCATAACAAACGTGCACGCGCTAGCTTCGGTGCCGCACACACACCGCCCAACAAGAAGGCGGGCCGACTGGCGGAAATAGGATGCGAGGGCGCACCAGAAGGAAAGAAAGGGGCATCGCGAAGCCTCTCGGATGGGAATGGTTAGCGGGGGTGAAGCAGTCGCGGGTGGCAGGGGAGAGAGGAGAGGTCACCGTCAGCAGAAAGACCGAAAAAAAAAAAAAGAAAACGGAAGCAAAGCGTAAGCAGACAACATTCGCATGCGCGCGCCAGCCAACAACCCGAAAAAAAAAAGAGTGCGAGCGGAGAAGAGGGCAAAGAAAACACCGGCAGACGAAAAAAAAAAAAAAACAGTCAGAAAATCACATCTTTCCCGCTTCGCACCCCCCCCCCCTACACCCACCCTCTTCCTTCCACCCACTCTCCCTCCCTAAACGTGCAAGCGGCCTGAAACGCGCCAAGAGGAAAATACGAGAAGAGAATCCGAGGGGTCGGAGAAGGGAGGAAGGTAGGTGTATCGACGAAAGTGTGCACGCGACTGCGGCATTGCAGGACGCCTCTTCCCCTCTTCTCTCACGCACACACAGAAAATATATATATTTACTTTCGTGGTTTTCACCCCCTTTGCTGTGCGTTACCCGCTGCTTAACCGCCCCCCCACCCCCCCACACATGCACACATCCTCTTCACCTGTGCCCCTCTCCGTCTTGCTCTATGCCGTCGAAGCAGCGGCTTTGTTGCTCAACGAGGGCATATGCAGCAGTGTCGAAATCGGGGCACGGCACACGGGACACACAGGCTTGTGCTTCAACAGCTGCTCGCCACAGTCCTTGCACATGCACATGTGGCGGCACGGCATCACAGCCGTGTCCTTCGGGTTTGTCAGGCATATCACGCAGAGTCCATCCTCTTCATCCTCGATCGTCGAGCCGATCATTACGGCACCACCGCCGTTGCCGCTCGCCGGCGCCGTCCCGTCGTTGTCCACACCGTAAAGGTTCTCTACTGTGTATGCGTTACCACCCGCCGTCACAATCTGGCTGATGACGCGGCGCTTCGGCTTCTCCGCGAGGTCAACGGAGGTGTGCTCCGTATGCTCCACACGCATTTCCTCCTCGGTTTGGTTGTTATTGTCGCGGCCATCGTCCCTCTTGCAGATCTCAGTAGTCTTGTAGCGGAGCACGATAACGCACGGCATCTGCTTTGGGTAGTGCTTGTTGAACGACTTCTCCTTTTCTTCCAGCGAGTTGATGTCCAGCTTCAAGGTGATTTTGCGGTTTTCCTGCGGGCCGCGGATTTCCGTCTTGACGGGCTCCAGCTTTGGCCTGTTGGGCCTATAGCACACAGTGCCGTTATGCACGAACTCCTTCACACCGGTGTGGATCTCGTAGGTCAGCGATTCACATATGCTCGTGATGTAGAACGTGAGCACCTGCGTCGCTGGCATATAGCTCACCGTGGACGCCTCTATAGTGGCTAGCATCTTCACCATCTGACCCTCCTGCACGCCGCCGCGTTCGTTGCTGTTGTTGGCAGCGTTGTTCCCCATGGGGTTGCCGCTCCTATTCTGCTGCTGCGGCTGCGGCTGCTGCTGCTGCGGCGGCGGCTGGGGAGCGTTCTGCTGAGGCGGAGTGGTGTTGTTGGCGTTGCTAGGCGGCTGGTTGCGCTGACGGGTGCTATTATTGTCGTACTGATCCGCTAAGTGCGGCGGCATGTTGCTAGGAGCCTGCCGCCCGGGCGCCGTGCTGCCCCCTCCGTTTCCATTACGCAGCTGCGCGCCCTGGCGCTGCGTGGAGTTCTTCCCTCCCATTGTGGAATATGTGGCGGTGGTGGTGGTGGCGCGGTGTTGTGCAGCTTCTGGTTGTCACGGTAGGTTGTGAGATGCGGCGCGAGCTGCAGTGTATGTCTCTGTGTGGCAGGGTCGGTGGTGCCAAATGGCAGTTGTGTTTGGACTTTGTCGTGCGCGTGGGTCGGAGGGTCCGGATGTGCGAATGCAGCTACGTTGCTAGAGTGTGAAAGAGCACGTGAAGTTCTCTGCACACGAGTGTGTGAGTGTATGCGTTGGAATGACGCGCCGGTGTGGAGGAGAAAGGCAAGAAGCAGCAGATGGCGGAGAAGCATAAAGCAAGAGTATAAGGATGCACGGGCAGAACGCGCGAACAGAGAGCATTGATAAACTGGCGGCGTGCGAGAGCGCGCACCTTCACCCATCCCATCTTTTTTTGTCGTTGTCTGGTGTCTACTTCGTTGCGTTTTTCGCCATGAAGCATTCGGCAACGACCCCGCCCCTCGTCACCCCCCATCTTCCCGGCACCTCTCGGTCGCTATCGCTCGAGCGATCCATGGAAAGAGTTTGTGGTGGCGCTCGTGTCGGCCCTCCACACCCTCCCCTTCGCCGACTCGCAGGCAATCCTTATTGCTCGCATCGCCCGTCCACGGTGTAAGTGCGCTGCTGGAGAAGCCGCACAAAAGCAAACAAAAAAAGTGTGGTACTTGTGCCCCTCGTAGACTACTTCAGGAGCAGCCTCAGTCACCGAGACCGTAGTGCCGCACAGCCGCGTTGCCACGGCGAACCACCGCCTGGCCGTGTTGGCGCTGCTGCTGCGCCGTGCTAGAGGCGGTAGCGAGCTGCTCACGAACGGCCTCTATCTCGTGCTCCAGCGTGGTCAACCGCTCCTGCGCCTGCTGCGCTGACATGGATTGCGAAGCAACGGGCGAGGGCGAGGGCGATGGTGCGGAATAGCCGCGGGTGGAGCGCACAACAGGCGACTCCTTCAGCGTTGATGCCTCGTCGGCGCGTGAGCGGCGCCGCGTCGTGTTTGCCTCCGCACCCGCCGCACTCCGCGCGCGAGGCCTGCCCGCTATGTCGCAACCGGCAGCAGTGCCGTCTTCCAACGCCTGGAGAGCTGCCGCCAAAAGTTCAGGAGAGATGCGTACCTCCGATCCACGGGCAGAGGGGTTGGCCGTCGTGGGTCCTCGCGCCAGCCGAACGTTAGCGTCATCCGCACGCAGCCGATACGCCTCTCGTAGCTGCGCCTTCAGAAGCGAGTTAAGGTCCACCAGAGAAGCCTTCTCGGCACCGAGGGCCGCGGCGTCCTGTTTGGCCAGCTGCAGCTCCTTCTTGAGGCGATCTCGCTCACGCAGCACGGTGAGCAACTGCTGCTCCAGCTGCACGCATCGCTGGCGCCACACCTCCGACTCCTGCAGGAGGTGTGTCGTCCTGGAGTCGGGAAGTGCTGGCGGAACGGAGGCGCCGGCGGCGGCCGGCGGCTCCTCACCCCCTCGCTTGCGATGTCGCCCCGGGAGCTCGGCTTCCCGAGTTGACGAAGAGTTCGTCGAGGACGACGAGGCCGCTGATGCAGTGCGCGAACGTCGCGCCGGCCTGCGCCGACGACGTCGCTGTCGGTCCAGCTCGCGCACCATCTCCTCGTATGATTCGCGCATGCGGCTGTACTCTGAGCGCATCTGCTGCTGCTGCCGCTGCAGCGCACGCGAGACGTGGTCGCTGAGGTGGGCAGCGCCAGCGGCGAGCCGGGTCTGCATGTCCAGAGGAGGCAACTCTGTTTCGTCGCTGGTGACGAGAACCTGCACACGCAACAGCTCAGTTTGCAGTCGCGCCATCTCCTCCTCCTTGTCCCTCAGCGAGCCCTGCAGCAGCTGCACCTCCGCCCTGGCCTGTTCCAACTCCTGCTGCAGCGCTACAGCGCGCTGCTGTGTCTCTTTGGCAGCCTTGATGACCGGGTCGTTCTGCAATTCAGCAGCGAAGTTGGCCACTTGCAGTCTTACTTCTGCGTTGGTGTGCTCGAGCTCCGCCACACGCTTCTGCAGCTGCTCCTTCTCCATGCGCAGCATCTGAAGCCCATCTCGCCCCTCCCTGACGTCTTCCTGCAGGTGAAACTGATCCTCCAGAGCGCGACGCGCCGCCTCGCTGGCGTGAAGCTCGCGCGTGAGCCGCATCGCCTCGGCCTGCGCCTGCTCCACCGCACCTTGCCGAGTTTTCTTTGCCTGCTGGACCTCCTCCTCGAGGAGCTGCACCCGAAGCTCGGCCTGCCGGCACTTCTCCTCCAATGCGGAGCACTCCAGCCGTCCACTGGCCGCCGTCTTGCTCTCCTCCGTCTTCCAGCGATGCACCTCGGCCTCAAGGTGCTGTGCCTGCGCCCTCCATTTGTGACAGCTTTCTTTCACAGTCACGAGCTCCTTGTGGGTCGCCTCGGACGTCTCCTGCGCGCGCTCGATCTCGCGTCGCAGACGTGTCGCCTCCTCCGCGGCCAGGCGGCGCTGCTGCTCCAGCTCCCGCTTCGTGTCGTGTAATGCCTGCTCTGCTGAGGTGGTGGCTGCCATCGCCTCATCGCTGCTCTTGAGGAGCTGCTGCCGCTCCTTCGTGAAGCGGGCGACGTCCTCATCGTAGCGCGTCGTTAGGTGCTGCAAGCGCTCCTGCACCTCTGCCAGCATTGACTGGAGACGAGTGCGCTCTAGCTCCGCGCGCGAGGCGCGGCCCGCTTCCTCCCGCGCAGTCGCCTCTGCTGCGAGGAGACGCTTTTCAGCGTCGCCGACAACTCGCACAAGTCGATCCTCCAAGTTCCTCTTGGCGAGTGCCGCCTCCTGTGCGAGAGCCTCGTGACGCTGCTGGGCCACGGCAGACTCGTGCGTGAGGGCGGCGTTCGCCTCCTCCGTTGCCACAATACGGTTTTCGGCGTCTGCCTTCTGCTGGCGAGCGTCCTTCAGCGCCTGTTGCAGCCCCGCCACCTCAGACTGTAGTCGGGCGACCTGCTGCTTGAAGCGCTCCTCCGTCTCCGTGGACACCAAAGCACTGCGATCAGACATGGCGGCGCGCTCCTCCTCCAACGCCTTGGCTCGCTCCTTGTACCACGCGTGCTGCTCCGCCTGCTCCTTCTCGAGCGCCGCCTCCTTCGCGCGCACGGCCTCCGCCAAATAGCGCTCCTTTATGATGTAGTCCTTCTGCACTTGCCGCACCGCAGCGTCGCGCTCCTCCTCCACCTCACGCACACGCTGCCGAGCCGCCTTGATATCACTCTCCGCCGTGTCGATTATCTTCTCCATGCGCGTCGACTCCTCTGTCAGGCGCTTCAGTTCGCGGTAGAGCCGCTGTAGCTGCCCCGAGGCCTCCTCCAATGCAGCATCCCGCTCCGCTATGAGGTTGTAGTTGAACTGGTAGTCCTCCTCGAGCTTGCGCAGTCGCGATGACAGGGTGGCCACTTCCTCCTCACGCAAGGCGAGAGAGCGCTCTAGGGACTGCACGTGGTGCTCCACCGCGTGACGCAGCTCGTTCTGCTTATGCTCGATATCAATGTAGTCCACAGTCGAGGTGGGGGAGGCGCTGCGCGGCCGCCCAGGCACAACAGGCGGCATTACCAGAGAGGAAGACGCGGAGGAGTCGCGCTGCGGGGTAGGATGGGAGTACAAGTACGAGCCGCCCGAAGGTGCTGCGGCAGTGGTCATAGTAGTTTGCGGTGCCGGCGGAGGACGTCCAAGAATGGAAGAGATCGGCCCTGCCGTGCGCCGAGGCTTTGTATCGCCAGCAGAGGGGGGTGGGTGCGCCTGTGGCAACTCTGGCGGTCGTGGTGGCTGCTGGACGCGCGCAAACAGCGCGTCTGTGGTCACCGCCGTGTCGAACAGAAGCGACGGCCGCCGCAGCGCCGGCGGAGACCCTGCAGGTTCGAGAGCGGCAGCACTCTCACTCTGCAAGGCAGAAGCGTCGCCTGCAAATGAAACGGCCTCCGCGTTCTCCTGCCGCCCCCTCCATGAGCCCTGCTCGCCACTTGCAGTGTACAAAGAAGATCCGTCACGATCGGCGGCTGCGTCCACCCCATCGTCATCTGTCGGAGCAACGCTTGCGCGAGTTTCTGGCCTGGTGCGTAAAGACGGTATCGCCGCCGTCGGCGGGGGCGTGCTAGCTTCCGGCTGCTGCGCTACCAGCACTGCGCTAGCGGTAGGAGCGCCGCTGGCACTCGGTGTCGCAGCATTCAGTGGCGGCGGCGAAGATTTTTCCATTTAGAGCCACCGTTCTTCAAACGTGGGAGATCACGGTAGTCGGCACTGGCAATGCGCGAGCGCGTGAGCCAGCGTACCCTTTCACCTCGGCTCGTTGGCAATTCTCGGCGCATGCGCACACAAACGCGGGGAGACACAGCACGAACGTGCTCACGTCTGTGAAATGAAGAAACGCAAGAGCAAAGAAGCGAAGCCGATAAAATTCGAATCAAGAGGATGCAGCTTTCCCTCTCCACGTACCTTTGCCTTTTTTGTTGGTGGGGGTGTGGGGATGTACGTGGTTGTTGGCCTGTTTGTGTGGTGACTTGGCCGCCCAACTCTGCAAGTTCTACGGTAACGTATGGTACAACAATCTATGATTCTATCCACGAGACTCGCCAGCGAAGAAAACAGGCAATGAAAGACGTGTATGGGTGTACGTGTGGGTATGTGTGCGTGTGTGTGCATGTGTGTCTTCACGGGAAGCAACCCTGTCCGGGTGAGGGTCTTCGACTGCTGTACAACGTAGAGTTTAGGTGTGCGCTGTACGTCGCTCTCACACGGCACTGCCAGCTCGGTCCTGGTGGTTTCCACACAACTGCAACGGTGCGCGACTGTGTCTGTGTGTCGGCAGCCTGAACACGGAGAGTTGGGCACATGCCTCGTAAGGGCGAGTGTGGGTTGCCGTGAAAGCAAGAGAGAAAGAAAGGGAAGTTCAAGAGTAAAGTGAGGTGGACGCAAAGACGACCAAAACGTTGCAGACATCGTTGAGACACGCGCGGACGATCTTTTTATTTTTTTGCTGTTTCTGAGCTGTGGTACCTCGAGCGCGCCCCTCCATTCGTGCATCATCTCCATTTGCAGCCCCCCCCCAAAAAAAAAAAACACACACACAGACAGACGCACGTCAGAGGAGAAGAGCAACTGCCGATCCTGTTAAACGGGAAGCAGCGGTCAGAGCGCGATACAGGAGGACAGCGTATCACCGTGCACCTCCCGTTCCAAATCCCTGCCACGTTGCCTTGCTCTTGCTCAACGCATGACTGTCAACGGCTGCCCTTGCACCGAAACGACGTTGTTGCGCCCTTTTCACGAAGTTTCATGGGCGCCTGTGTGCGTGCCCGTGTAGTGGTGGTCGTGATGGCTGCGCATCGTTGCGGTCTTGCCTCCGCCACCTAGTACCTCTCTTGGCACGGCCTTTTCTTTGGTGTGAGAGGAGTGCTTCTTCGAGAGAACAAGAGAAAGGCCGCCAGCACAGGATCAGCATTAGACTACTCCACGACGCCACAGCGGGAGAGCCAGTGTGGCAGAGACACAAGCAAGACATGCAAAAAACACGCGCCTAAGAGGCGAAAGAAAACGTTGTTGCACACGCACACACACATGAACCCAACACCACGCCAAACATGGAGAGAGACGAGCCAAGGGACATGGCACGATAATAGGCACTTCTTTTCGCCTTTTCTTCCGCTGCACAGCAACGTGCCCATAACTCCACCCGCGAACAAATCAGAACATATACACGCAAACACACAGCCACGGCTCACCTGCCTCGGTCGCACTGCAGCTAAACTCTGGTCGACCAGAGCGAGCCGTCGGCAGTCGAATGGGGTCATGCGGCTAGCAAGCCCTTCTTGCCCGTCCTCGTCCCTTCTTCCGATACGCGCCGCGCGATCAGCGCCACACGGACACCCGGCGGGCCGCACGCCCCGACCCACGCAGGCCACACCCACGCCCCTGACCGAGGGCGGAAGCGGTGGCGCCCGT
>NC_018245.1:472578-474289 GCF_000227135.1 Leishmania donovani | reverse complement strand
CGGCAGTCGAATGGGGTCATGCGGCTAGCAAGCCCTTCTTGCCCGTCCTCGTCCCTTCTTCCGATACGCGCCGCGCGATCAGCGCCACACGGACACCCGGCGGGCCGCACGCCCCGACCCACGCAGGCCACACCCACGCCCCTGACCGAGGGCGGAAGCGGTGGCGCCCGTCGTGCGGGTAACCAGGCGGTGGCGCAGGCGCATGCCGGATCAGCTCAGCGAGGAAGCCGGCCAGCCGCAGGCCAGGGCCTTCCCAGACCCTGCGCTCGGCATGCATGCCATGTTTTTCCATCCGCCGCGGCATCCCATAGCATGGGGCGGTGGCCCTCTCCATCGGGGTCTGGGGGCCTCCGTGGTGTCACTCGGGGCGTTCTCGGCGCGCTTCCAGCACCGGCGCCGCGTCCGCCCACACGGCCCCACCTGGGAGACGCCGGACGCGCCGCGCACATGCACGGCGGGGCCGGTTCGCATGCATCTCGTCGCGCCCCCTTCGCCCACCGCCCCTGCTCTGCTGGCCTCTTCTTGCCCTGTTCGGGTGCGATGCGCCATATGCCAGCGGTGCCCGACAGCGTGTGCGCACAGCGCCCGCGTCCCGGCGCCTGACCCAAGACAACGCCGTTTTCTAGCAGGCCCGCTGTCTTCGCCCCCGCACCCGCCGACACCACGAGAAGGGGGGGGGGCGTTGCCGCCAGCCTGCGGCCGCAGAGGAGCCCCACCCACCCACCCCCCGGCCCGCACGCCTTTGAGAGGGAGCCGGGCGCGTGGCAGGCGAAAGGGGCCCACGCACACGCACGCACCAGCGCACAGGGAACCCGCCGCGCGCCCCCCCCCGCAAAGGCACGGGAGGGGGCAGCCCATGCCGCGCGAGCGAGGCGTGCGCTTTCAGCCGCCAGCAATCCGCGAACCCCGCGCAGCGTACCGGCCACAACGCCGGTTCGGTCTCCCACATGGCAAAACAGGTCGGGGCCGGGGCTCTGGCGAGGGCGGGGGCCACCACAGCGCCAGCGGGGCCGCAGGCAGCAACACCGCCCCCGCCCCACGCCGCCACCGCCAGCCACCCGTCGTCGCAGCAACCCGGTGCACCCGGACAAGCGCCTGCGCGGGAGTAGGCAAGCGCGGTCTCCCGCCGCCTCGTGGGCCCAAGCATCCCTGCACATTCGTGCGGGACCGCGGCCGCCAAGGAGCCCCCGCCGCAGCGTGTGGCGCCGTGCAGCGCGGTTTCGGGGGATGCCGGCCTGGCGTCTGAGACCGGCGGCCAGCCCCGCGATCCACGCAGCTGGCGTCAGCGCCCCCACCGGCTTGGCAAACTTGCCGGCGTCGCCCTCTCGCCCCAACACACAGTCGCCAGAGACAGGCGGAAGCAAGGGGCACGCGAGACAGGCCAGCTGCGCCCCAACGCGCCGCACCATTCCCCCGAAGCGAGCAAGGGTGCCCCGCACATAGGGAGAGCCATTGCCTGCGCGCCGCTGGCCTTTCTCACTTCAGAGAGTCCGCCCACAGCCCGCCTGGGCGCAGTGCGCTGGAGTGCACGTGGGCCCCCTCCCCTGCGCCCACCCGTGCGTGTATACGGACGACGAAAGAGGCAAAGGAGAAAAAAAGGAGAAGACAAGCGAAGCACCGCAGCACGGAGACAAGAACAGGGAAAAAAAGGTCAACACGGTGGCGGCAAAGGACGAAAAGCAAAGCAAGGTGAACAGCGAAAACAAAAAAA
>NC_018245.1:444008-472479 GCF_000227135.1 Leishmania donovani | reverse complement strand
GTCGCCCTCTCGCCCCAACACACAGTCGCCAGAGACAGGCGGAAGCAAGGGGCACGCGAGACAGGCCAGCTGCGCCCCAACGCGCCGCACCATTCCCCCGAAGCGAGCAAGGGTGCCCCGCACATAGGGAGAGCCATTGCCTGCGCGCCGCTGGCCTTTCTCACTTCAGAGAGTCCGCCCACAGCCCGCCTGGGCGCAGTGCGCTGGAGTGCACGTGGGCCCCCTCCCCTGCGCCCACCCGTGCGTGTATACGGACGACGAAAGAGGCAAAGGAGAAAAAAAGGAGAAGACAAGCGAAGCACCGCAGCACGGAGACAAGAACAGGGAAAAAAAGGTCAACACGGTGGCGGCAAAGGACGAAAAGCAAAGCAAGGTGAACAGCGAAAACAAAAAAAAGAGGGCGATGGAAATGTCGCGTTGTCGAGGCGGCAATTCTCCTCCAATAGAGCACGAGCTCCGCTCCACTGTACCCCCCCCCTCCTGTAGCCCGGCCACAAGGGCCCCAACAACACCCGCTTCGTGCAAAGCAGCGCGGAGCACGCATTCCAGCAACACGCCGACTCAGCCATCTAAGAGCACGGCCCCCGCCTCGAACTGTACCCACCACCCGCCCGCTTCGCAGGTTGCCTCACAGCGGCTCCCATCGTGTCGGTCGCCACCCATGGCGCATCCCTCTCGGGGTGGAGAAGGCTCCCCCACCAGGAGGCAGTGTGAGGGGCCGGGTACGATGCGCTTGAGTCGCGCTGACATGTTGCCTATCCCATAGGTGACACAAGCTTGGCACTGTCGCAGGTCGCTCCACAATGCAACGTCATCCACGACCTGGCCGCCGACATCAGCAGCGATGCATAGCGCTCACCTCCCCTACGTCGCTGGTGCTCGACCTTGTGACCACCAGAAGCGGTTCGGCATCAGCAGTGTGGGGGGTGCTGCTTGGCTACCCCAGACCCACGGAGTAGGGATACTGCACTCTGAGATACCACGCGCTGAGGTGTGTGTCCCCCTCTCATCAGGGGGCGAAGGAAAAGGTGATTTGAAAAGCATACAGGGAGAGAAGCACATGCATACAACGTGGTGCGCAGACATACACAGGGCACACCCTACCCTTCGCTTCGCTTTCGTGTGGCCTGCAAAATAGGAAGAGGAAGTGAGCAAGTAAAATCAAAGATGAGGGAGAGAGAAAAAAAGAGGCATGCAGAAAACGTCAACTGGGCAACCCACAAGAGCAGCGAGAGAAAGGGGGCGGATTCGACAACACGACTGGGCGTTGACAAGATGAGAGAACACACGCACGGAAAGGGCTTTTTCCTGTTGGTCGGTTGTCCATGCATGTCGCCACTCAGCTGTACGCGCATGCGCGC
The DNA here is from genome assembly GCF_000227135.1 of Leishmania donovani. NCBI lineage: Eukaryota > Euglenozoa > Kinetoplastea > Trypanosomatida > Trypanosomatidae > Leishmania > Leishmania donovani. The sequence continues at coordinate 471,118 of NC_018245.1, read as the reverse complement.
AGAAGTGCACAGAAGGCCACCAACCCCTTCAATCCTAAAAAGACTGCGCACATACGGCAGAGAGCTCTCAGACAGCCATCATAGAAAGAGAAGCACAAAGACACAGCGCGATACGAAAAAAAAACGGAAGAAGAGCGTAAGAGGGAGGGGGTTGTAGCAGAGAAACGCTTATCGAGCAAGCATGCAGCAGCACCGAAAAGCATAAACGAAAGCAGTTGATCCGCCAAGGCAAAAAGAAAAATGAATAAGATGGGGCACTGTTTCTTCTACTGTTTCCCACCATCCCCTCTACCGCTCTCCGCGGCTCCTCCTCTTCCGTGTCGATGGCGTCGCCGTGGCCAGTGCTTTTCTTTGTACTACTATTCGTCTTTGTTCGGTTGCCTGGGCATGTCTGCACAGCAATCATCTCGGTAGCGTAGCGCAGACCCCGCTTGGCAGTGCTGGCAACATGGCACTGCCTTCTTCCTTTGAACAGTCGCTCAAGACGAAGCAACGTGCGAGCAGAGACAACACACATACAAGGGTCAAGTGGACAGCACGTCCATTGGCGAGCATGCAAGGGTGAGGGCAGAGAGAGAGGAGAAGAGGAGCGAATAAACGGCACAGTGCTGAGACCCACTGTCGATCCCCACACCCTGGCCCGCTTTGTCGTTCCTATTTTTCGTTTCTCATAACCGCAACGCGTCTGTGAGCATGTGCGTGTGTGGGTGCGGTTGTATGTCTCTTGTTGGCATGTGTGGCGCACACGCGCAAGACTAATCGAGCCTCAGAGAAATGTGTAAGAGAGTCGTGCTATACGCGTAGAGGACAAAGCAAGGAGAGAGAGAAAGAAAGCCGCGGCCTTGAATCCGAAAGTCACGCTCGGTTGCTGCTGGCTACGTCTTTACCCAAGGAACTTCGTGCACGCGCGCCGAGTTTCACTATGTGTATGTTTGCGCGCTTGTTTTTGTATAGCCCACACGTGCAGGCAGGAGTGTCGGGCACAACAGCAGCAGCTGGAAGCACCGGAAAACAAAGGGAAACCAAAAGAGACGAGGGCTGGTGTCTTGGCGTTTCCGTTCGTGCGCATGCGCTGCGGCGTGCACCTCAGCAGCTGATTCTGTCATACGTGGATGGTGTCGACAGAGCAAAGGCGCAAATCACAGATAAGGGAGAGGGAGAGAAAGGGGAAAAGCACACACAGCAGTCAAAGCCACCGACAAAGTCAAAAACGAAAAGGGGCGGTGAGCGCGCAGGGCAAGTAACATATAAAAAACAGAGGAAGGGATCAAAAGCACAAGAAAAGGCGATTCTAGGCCGTGGAGAACGCGGCAGCGGAATCCGCATTGCGTCGCGCTCAGCTGAGGTGCACTCAGCTGGGAATTCGTCTGTGCTGTGCAGCTCTCTCTCTCTCTCTTCCTCTTCCGTTCCTTGTATGGTTGCATCGACCCTTTGACGTTGCTTCTTCGAGAACAAACAACGCCACAGAGGAGGGAGAGGAGGAGAGAGGAGGATGACAACACGAAGGTAGTCCGGAGAGGGGATCAGCAGCAGGTAGACTGGGAGACCGATTCGTTGCTCTGTTCCACGCGCTCGCCGCGCGGTGCAACCACGCCGCCGCGGGCACCTCCAGCAGTCCCGCCACGGTTGCCCAAGCCCTGGTCGAGGAGCTTGGCAGCTAAATCGAGAAACACCTGCTCCACATTGTTGTTGTCCTTTGCAGACGCCTCGTAGAAGGCGGCGAGCTGCTCCTCAGCAGCGAGACGCTGGCCATCCTCGAAGGACACCTGCCGCAGAGACTCCAGGTCCTTCTTGTTTCCGACGAGCACAATAATGAGTGACGGGTCTGCGTTTGCTCGGAGCTCTTTGATCCAAGTCTGAGCCTTCTTGAGGCTCTCGCTATTCGTGATATCATACACGACAAGAGCACCGCAGGCGCCGCGGTAGTAAATCGGGGCGAGAGAGCGGAAGCGCTCCTGCCCCGCCGTATCCCAAATTTCGTACTTCAGTGCTCGCATCTGTTGCTGAAGAGTTTGAGCAGAGGTGGCACCGCCGGGGGCAGCCGCGACTCCGCGCGGTGGCGGTATCATCACCGTCTTGGACAGAAAGGCAGCACCGATGGTGGTCTCCTGGTTGGCTAAGAACTCGTTGCGCGTAAAGCGGAGCGCGATGGAGCTCTTGCCAGCACCGGACTCACCGAGCATCACTATCTTCGCGGACGTCGCCTCCATCAGCTGAGGTGGGTGGGTGTTCATTTTGTAGGTGATGTCGCGTTTTCGGTGTAGATGTTCTTTCGCGGTGAGCAGGAATAGTAGAGCAAGTGTGAGTGTATGCGTAAAGCTCGCCTACCGTGCTTGCGGCGTGACCTCCTTTGCGCTCAAACGTATCCCAGCTCAAAGCGCAGCGCTGTGCGTGAACTCAACGAGAATGTCAGCGTCTGTGTGTGTGTGTGTGTGTGTGTGTGTGAATCCTTTCGGATGAAGCAAGGGGGGATGCACACCGCACAGTGAAAACAAAAGAGGAAACTCAGCAAATACTAGAGAAAACAAAGTGCCTATACATATATAAATGTATATGCATGGAGATGTGTGCGTGCGTGCGTGTGTGTCTGTGAAGGGAGCACAGGAAATATGGAGAGCGGGGGAGAAAGAGAGACACGGACGGAAACGTGAGTCGCCGAACGAAGTGGATTGATAGGTTGCTCCTTGTTGCGGTTGTACAGGGGGGAAGGTGGGCTGAGAAGATGCAACTTTTGTTGTCGAAACTGGACTGGGCTGCGTCTCCATGGCGAGAGCAGACGACCCCCAAATAAGCAAAGGCGCGCAAGGGAGGGAGAGGGAGGAGGGCGTGTAGGAGAGAGGTTCGCTCAGAGGACAGAAACGCAATGCCAACCCAGTGCCTCTGTGATGCGGAGGGGAGGGAAACATCAGATGCAAAACGTGAATCGAACCACTTCGAAGACAAGAGCAGGAGCGCCAGACATGAGGTGTGCGGCTGGCGAGCGAAAGAAATGTGCATTTCCTGACGCATGCGAACAGACATGAGTGCAGTTGGTTGCTTGTTTGGAGGAGCAAGCTGAGAAAGGGAAGCGCGGAAAGAAGTGGGAAGGCGGAGTCGGAGGAGGGGGAGGGAGGGAAGACACTCCTTGTTTTCGGCACAGAAACCAAAAGAGCAGAGAAAGAAAGAGGACGACACGCCTCCTCTACTCAGCCCCCACCCCCATGACGAGCCTCGCCCCCTGTCAACTACTAACAAGAAGAGGTGCAATAAGATCGAATGCGTATGTTTCCCCGTGTGGGTGGGTGTGTCCAGTAGAAAACACAGACGAATGAAATAGGGAGGAGAGCTTCTCCGAGGACTCCGATGTCCCTTCCCCATGAAGCTGCATCGTTCCCCTTGCCCAAGATGAGGGAGGGGAAAGTAGCAGCGAAAAGACGGAGAGGGGAGACAAGTCAGTATGCCCATCACCGACGCTTGCGATGGAGGCTGCGAAGGAAGGGACGAGGGGGAAAGGTGGGGTGGTGGCGGCCGCGGTGGAAGAGTACGCGCGACGTAGCGACAAAGAGAAGTGCAACGAGTACCAAACAAACAAAAACGAAAGAAAGCGCAGTACCATGCGAGCGACGAAGAGAACGAAAGGGGGCAGCGGATGGAGAAACAAACTAGCAAAGGAGAGAGAGGGGGTGGCCGGGGAGGGGAGGGGGGTACAACGCCAATGAGAACGAGAGAGAGAGGCAGTCACGGCTTATTCAAGCCCACACATCCGATGCTCCCCTCAATCCGTCACTCTCCCTCCCCCTTCATCTGCCTCTCTCTCCCCGCCTCATCACATCACTTGGCAACCTTGACTGGAGGACAATGACGGTGACGGCCACGACCCTTTCCTATCCAAGTCCTTCACCACCTTAATCACGCTCTCGGGCAAGGCTTGGAGCGGCGAGAGAAACACAATAGTGCGCTCCGCCATGCCGACGACACTCTTTCTCACCACCGTCGAGAGTGGAAGAGGAGAATAGTAGGCTGCCTCGGCCTCGGCGTGGATAGGTAGCGTGACGGCGAACAAGTTCCAGGGTTTTCCCGTGCGCACGGCCGGTGAGCTCATGGCGGCACGATCCACAGCAGTGTCCAGGAGACGGCCTAGTGCTGTATTCTTGGGCATGAACATGAAGAACGAGGGCACCGGCTCGAACTCTTCGCAGCCAGCGTTGCAGTCCTTTTTGAACACAGAGGTGGGTATGAGGAAGCACACGAGGCATGTCACCATGTCCGAGGGCAGCTCTGTCGCCTTGCCCACCGCCTTTTCGGGAGTGTTGGCGGGATGAGTGAGCAGGCATGCCACGGAAGCCGCCTTGTCACCCGGCAGAGACACCAGCATGCCTGCATCCCGATCTGAAGGGGAGGACGCGACCGCGCTGCGCGTGGCGGCGGCGGCGCGGCAGTGGTGCTGCAGAGGTCCGCGGTGCTGAAGGCAGAATGTCTGGCCGCATTGGTCACACTTCACGCGCGTCTCGGAGGCCTCGTGGCAGCCTTGAATGCTGCACGGCCGTATCGGGCCGCCCAAGCGGCGACCGCTCGCCTGACCGGGCCGCCCCTTCGCCACGGCGCCGCCGTAAAATAAGCTGCCCTGCGGTACATCGCGACATCCCCGGTCAATGTGCCGGGACACCGCCTCGTCCACGCGTTGGCGCGGGTACTCCAACGGTACAACGCGATAGCATATGGGGCACGTCCCGACCCGCACATCCGTCACAGCCGGACAGTGATGTGCGTTGTGAGAAAGATGGTGGGTGCAGAATCGCTTGTCGCAGTTGGAGCACCGGGCAGGCAGTAGATCGATCTCTGTGCAGCCCTCATACTGGCACATCTGATCATCTCTGTCATATACACCGACCTGCATGGTGCTGATCACAAAAAAGGGGTCGGTACCCGAAAAAAAAAAAACGAGCTATGGAAACACGGAAGGAGGAAAGAGGGTGTATTAGAAGCACGAGGCAATGGCGAAACGAGACCGCCCGCGCACCCGACCAGCCTCACCTTGGCCGCGCTGTCTGACAAGGAAGCGGAAATGGGCGAATATGCACAACGTACCTCAATATAAGTAAGGAGAAACACGGCAACGTACGGAGACGGAAAAACGATGAAGAGAAAACGCCACGAGCAATCGGGGCGAGACCAACGCAAGATGTAAGGCACGAAACAGCGACTCTTGCGCGTATCGAAATGGCACAACGGGAGCAAGAGAGAGAGGAGGGCAACAGAGAAGAAAAACGCCGATATTATCGTGTACACCTGTGAAGGAGATGGAGCGGAACCACAAAGATGGTAAAGGATACCGCTTGTGCGGATGTTGCTGTGCGCTGAGCCTTGACTTCCCTTCGTCGTGAAGCAGAGGTACATGAAGACCGAATAGCGAGGCAGAGAAGATGGATTGAAGATACCGAAAGAGCGTTCGTAGTGGAAGAGAGTTGGTCCAAGTAGCAGAGGCTCCGCTCGTGAGCTGTTCAGAAAGCACGTGTTTTTTCGGCGACCCTCAACCCTACTCCAACACCAGCCGCACCTTCAAGAGGACGCCGGAGCACAGAGCGAGAATGGCTGTGCATTCCAATGCGCATGTATTGCGCGCTCCATCCCCTTCGTGGGAAAGCCAGAGCGGCGAATCCAGCGCACACGCACGCACACAGGCGCGTCGCGGCTATCGAAGAGCCATGCATACCTACTCCTCATTTCTATTTTCGTCCCTCATACACGTAATGAGGGGCTCGGCGACAACTATGCTGCTCCTGCGACTCATGAAGTTTGGCGGTTTAGTCAGTGAAGATGCAGTTACTCGTTTAGAACAGTGCGCACACACAAAGAAAGGAAAAGGATCAACAGTGCAGACAGGCTTCATGGCCTCTTCGATTGAAATCAAACGTAACTATAGTCTCGATAAGCCACTGCAGTGAAAGCACAGGAATCATGCGGCACCACGCCGTGTGCAGCTTCCGGTGCTACACCTCCTTTGCCTGCTCCTCAGGTGCTTCGTCTGCGACCGCACTGCCGGTGTTGTTGCCGACCAGCGAGGCACGCTCAACGTCGTGAATGCCAAAAAACGTCATCAACCCGAACGCACGCAGAGAGCCATCAATGGCGAGCTCCAGCTTGTGCCCGCTCAGCGTCGCGCTCATGTACCACGGACCAGCGGCTGCATCGGTCGGCTCGTCGGAGATGATGCCCACCAAAACGCACCCTACCTCCACCTGGCTTGTCAGCAGCACCGCCACCTCCTCGTCAGAGATGGTAGATTCACTACTGCCCTGCATCAACAACGCCTCGAGTCGGCTGCCAGGCTTGACCAGCGCCTTCGGATTCGCGTTAGCGGCTACAACGGCAGAATCTCCGCCCAGCACTGCCCTCCAGTGATCTCGCGTGTAAACGTGGCCGTTTCGGAGCAGATTCTCGAGTAGCTGCTTGTGCTTCGAGACGCGGAAATGCAGCCTTCGGGCAGTAAAGCGCGGTGCCAGAAAAGAGGCGGACTCGACGACGGCGCGCCACCGGCAGGCCGCAGTGGGCAAAAACTTCCCGTCGTATGCCTCGAACGCGCGCACACCGACGGAAACCACCTCCACGCCAGGGCCCTTGTACGGACGTGTGCGCAGCACCATATCCGCCAGCGCGGGAGTCGAGAGAACGATGCGGCGTATGGGCCCACCATTTGGATTGAGGTGATACAGAGGCACGAGACCTTTCCCGGACGAAGAGCTAGTGGCGTCATAGTAGGCGAAGTTCGCTTCGTCGCGGCGGTCAAAGCCGTAGAAGGTTGATATGTTGACCCACGCCTCGTCCTCGACGCCAACCGGCGCCCACAGCTTGCCTTTCGTCCAGTGGTTCAGCTTGTGTCGAACCACTGTTGGCGCCGTCCAGTCTGGCTGCTTTACTTTGCGGAAAGCCGCCACAAAAAACCCGCCGGTGTCATCACGATGCGGCAAAATGCGCAGGACCTTGTTGCCGTCGTACGTGGGCGGCAGCACTGGGTGCTGCATCCCCTCCACATTCGGGGAGAGAATACCTCCTGCCGAATGCAGGTGAAAACCCTTCTGCTGTAGAACCGCGTTCACGTCGATGAGCTCGACACTGTCGCCGAAAGCCTCCAACCCGACGCAAACCACCTCCTCGTCTTCCTTCGGATCCATGCTGCATGTGCTGTAGACTAGAATGCCCCCTGTGGCCAAGAGGTCAAGGCCGCGGCACAGCAACGCACGTTGGGTTGGCACGAGGGACTTCACGTAGCTTGCCGACCATGTTGTGGCGATGGAACGCTCTTTGCGGATGGTGCCGTCACCGCTGCACGGGACGTCGCAGATGATGCGGTCAAACCGCAGTTCTTGCAGCTCGCTGCTCGAGTTCGTAGGATCGTCGAGGTACAAACGGGGCCACTGCACACCGTCGCATCGGGTGGTCATCACGTTCGGGGCGTGGTAGCGCTTCAAACGCGCCGGAAGTGTCTGCGTCGCCTTTACTCTGTCCTTTTCGTTTGCGATGAGCACCCCTCGACAGACGTCTGCAGACCACCCACCGCTCAGCATAGTGTCCAACGCCTGCACTGTTTTGCTTCCAGGTGCCGCGCAGAGATCCACGACAGTGTGTTGCGGCTGCACATCCAGCACAAACACCGGTATCGCCGACACCACCTCCTGAAATGACACGGCGCTAGCAGCGTGCAGGGTGCGGCAGACGTACTCCACGCGCTTGTGGCTGTGGTAGTCGCTATTGCTGCAGGAGTAGAGACCAGAGGTGGACGGAAAGGCGGCCACAGGACGCACCACGGCGGCGATGTCGGGTGTGGTGAGCATGCGGGTTGCGATGGCCTCCAAAGCACGCTCGCTGTGGTGCAGGCGAAGCGTCATAGGAAGCGGCGTAGACATGCTCTGCACGAACGCCGACCATTCCGAGTCAACGTTCTTTCTGCTGCCGTTGCCTGCAGAGGCGATCTCAGGATGGCTGCCGTTTTTCTCCGATAATGCTGCGGCGGCGGCATGTCGAGCTGCAGAAGAAGACGGGTCCTCGCCATGCACAATGGCGTCAAATCGACTGCCTCGGTAGTACTGCAGAAGAGGTATCGTCTCGTCCAGCGGACCGGACGTGGCAGCAGCAGTGCGGCGTCGCTCGTGGACATCCACCGGGCCCGACGCCTGGGAAACCGCAAAGCACAACTCTGCCACGTTGATTCTGTAAATCGTGGATTGGCTACGCGGCACGCGGCGAGTGATACGAACAATATCAAAAACGCCATCAGGACACGCCTCCTCTCCTAGAACCGACAGCAGCTTCTCGAGCCCGCTGCCGTAGATCCACGCGTCGCCTGCGCCAGCATCGTGCCCACTTCCCTCCGCGGAGCACGGTGCATTCAGCCCCCCTTCGCCCTGTGTGATGTCGGCGAACTCCCTTGCAAGGTAGCTGCGCGCATCCTCGTCGGATGGAATGAGTTGGACCAGCTTCGTCAAGGCAGCCGGCAGCTGCTCGCGCTCGCGCTGTCGGCGCTGCTCACGACGCTTCATGACGGCCACTTTGCAACGTAAAACGTGCGGTACGTTGTACAAAAGGGACTGAAGTGAGAGGGGGGGGCGTAGAGAGTTGGTTGGCACGAAATGGAAAATAGACGAAAAAAAAGAGGGGGCGCACGAGAGCAAAACAAACACGAGCCAAGTGGAGGAAGCACGGGGCTTGGTCGAGCTCGGGTGTTGCCCCGTGATGCAACGGGCCGCAGCGTTCGACAGAGACACCGAACTATGCGCAGCGGCGTCGCAAGCGACACAAGGGCTCCTGCGGTGCAGCTCAAGAAGAAACAATGACAAAGGTCATACTTGCAGAAGAGTGCTCTCTTTGTTTTTCGCTTTTCAAAAGAGCCCCAAAGCGGCATACCGTGTGTACATGAGTGGTGTTGCCGCACACCCCCGCCTCTTCCTTCCCACGACGCGTATGGTGACGAGTGGGTCACGACCACTACCTCGACGCTTTTCCTTTTGTTTGGGGGAGGTCCAAACATAAAAAGGGAGAAAAAAAAATATGATACAAGCCGAAATGATAACTGCGTTTTCAAATTAATGCATGCACTTTGATGGGGAAGCGGCGACATGTGGGGGAGGGGGTGGTAAGAAGCAAGAAGTACACGTGCTAGGTGATCCTGGATTGATGCCCCCTTGTCGCAAAGTAGCCATGCACAGCCGCATAAGCCGCTGCCCTCAAGAGCAGCGATCACCTTCTCAACATATGCTAGACGAGAGCTGAAGTTGACGGTTTTTCGTTTGCGCTCAGTGTCTCTTCTTGTCTTCTTCGATCTCTACATCTCCCAGAATGCTTTGCCGTCTGCATTGCGCAGCTCGCGATCGGCGCCGTGGCGCAGCAGGTACCGGCCAATCTCCTCATTGTTATCCATGGAAGCGTAGAAGAGCGCGGAGTCGCCGTGTTTGTCCCGCAGGTCCATCCACGCCCGATGCGCTGCCTTGCTCTTCGCGTTGTTCTTCTCACTTGTCGTAACAAGAAACTCAACGAGCTCCATGTTTCCGCGGTTCACGGCCCGATGCAGGCACGACTGGCCCCTACGATTTTGATGCATCAAATTTGCACCGTTCTCCAGCAAGAAGCGCACAATGCTCAGGTGCCCACGTCCCACAGCTAGGAGCAGAGGCGTTTGTCCCGTCGCATCCTCGGCGTCAACAAGCACGGCGCTAATAGAAGCTGGAGTGGCGTCGACGGGCTGCGAAATTCCCGGCATGCCTGACAAGAACTTTGTCGGCTTTCCGTCGTTGCTCCCCTGGGCAGGCTCGGTCAGGGCGGCACTGCTGCCGTTCTGCTCCTCGGAAGTGGGGTTTCGCTGAGCCTCCTTCTGCTTCATGTGCGCGGCTAACTCAACCACACTTCGGTCCAGAATCTCTCTCAGCAGGTCTAGCGGTGCCCCAACGCTACAGGCAGTGGCAAACGGTGTGCTCCACTCCTCATCTTCGGTCAGCACAGGCGAATTGTACGGTGCCTGCATCAACTTGCGACCCAGGTCAAAGTTCTTGAGCGCTATGGCCCAATGGAAGGCTGTGCGCCCGTCATTGTCCTGGTAGCTCCACAGCCCATGAAAGTCCGAGTTTCCAGTTGCGGGAGTCGTGTCGTCATCTGCTGATCCTTCGGACAAAGAGAAAGCCGGCGCAGGCTCTAGGGGTACTACCTGGCGAAGGCAAGCGATGATCACGTCGATGTTGGAGTCCCGGCAAAGCTCAGAAAGATGCATGGCTGATGTTTGATGGTGTGCGCTCGAGTGAAAGACTCTGGGTCAGCTTGCAGACAAACTCTGCGGGAAGCTTAACATAATAATAATAACGTCAAGGTAAAGAGGCAGTGAAGTGTGCAGACTGCAGCTCGTCCCTGGAAAGCGCGCTATCGCAGAGTGTGTGGCCAACAAACTACTTTAGGAAAAAAAAGGACAATTGCGCTGACAGAAGTGTGTTGCGAGAGGTGCACACAGATACAAAGACCCACGATGATCGAAGCAATATATATATATACCTGTATATAATCGCCAGGACAAAGAAACGAAAACAAAAAAAATGGTAGCAGGCTACCAACAAAGGTAAGCAAAGTAGTAATAGGAAGGAAGAATGTGTTCCGCGAAAAGGAAAAAGGAGAAATTATCCAGATGATGCACCTTGACACTGTGCAGTGTGTGGGGAGGTGGGTGAGTGTCGTCGTGTGCGCGGTGTGAAAGTAACGGGACGAGTGCGGACACTGGCAAGCCGTGTAAAGACAGAATTTTGAGACACTATACTTCTGCTTCTCCTCCGTGCAGAGAAAAGGGGAGTGGAGTGAAACCGAGAAACGTCGACGAAGGCGGGCAGTGGAAGAGAAGAGGCGAGAAAGGGAGAAGAGCCGTTGGGCTCGAGAAGAAAAGGATGCAAAGGGGGGTACGCTATGCTCCAGAAGCAAGAGATGGGAACCATAGCCTGGCTGCCGAGTTCACACGGCAGTGACAAAATTCTTGTGGAGAAGTATCAGCCAGACCTTGATAAGGCCTAAAGTCGCAATGCATGGACTCAGCGATGGGAAGCACCAACGAAGATGGCACCAACGCTCATCTTCATCTCCAGTAGCGCACCCTTTCGCATTGGCAACGCCTTTTCTTGTTTTTTTTTCACAGAGTAGTGGCTTTTCGCCGCCATACGTAAGCCGCGTAGAGCCGTAATCGTCAAAAGAAAGTGCAAAAAAGGTAAAAGCATGTAAACTCTACCCGCTGAACTGCGTCAGTCAAACTAAGCGCATCATCGAAGAGGCGAAGAAAAAGAGAAGCGAAGGAGGTCGACGGTGCCCTCTCTCTTGTACACAAGGGAGACCAAAGGATCGGGAGGGGAGGGGGGAAGGGAGGGAATCAGGGCGGCCTGCGACAAACCCAGGGAAGGGAAGAGAGAGGTAAACCTCGTCAAGGGGAAGCCCGCATATGTGCAAAACGGCAATTCAGGTAACACCACAAACAACCACTGAGGAGGGGAGAAATAAAAACGGCGGCGGAAGCACAAACAGGATTGAAAGCAAGCGTAAAAATAGAAAAAAGCACGGAGGTTGGCATGAAGGGAAAGCGCAAACAAAAACATGAGAGAGGCTAAGAAGCGTGTGTGACAGGCTCGTTACGCATACGTGCACACACGCCAAATGCACATGTGAGGTGAAGAACAGAGGGTGAGAAGACGAGAAAGTGGGAAGGAAGCGAGAAGCGTGGAGCTCATCACGCACGTATCAACAGCCACCAGAGGGATCGCAAGTGTTCGCGGTTCAATAGGACAACTCACCAAATTCAAACCACAAAAAAATTAAGGAGACTGAGCGGATACGGAACGAAAAGGAGGAAAAGAAATCGAGTGAGGGTTCTTGTTGGTGCTACTCCTTTTCCTTCAACCCCTCTCCCCCTTGTCCTCCGCCTTTTATTCCCTCCCATCAGCGTGGAAAAAATAATCGGCGAGAACAACAAAAATAATAATATAACATCGCAAGGAGAGGCAACGAGGGAGGTCGTGAAGGTGGGAGCTGCGACAAGAGAAATAAACGAATATGTACATCCTTGTCCCGCTTCCGATGAAGAGAACCGAAGTGACGCTAGATAGAACGAAGACTGTGTCTGTCTGTGCGTGTGTGTGTGTGTCTCCACAAAGAGCGTGTCACCACGAAAAAGGGGGGCGGTGAGGAAACAGGTGCGCCACAAAAGGCGGTGGGTGGGATCTCTCTACGAGTCGTCGTGGTTGGCCCAGTACGCTTTGTTTTCCTCCACCAAACCCACCGCGAAGCGCATATCAGGCAGAAGCTCGGCCACTTGCTCAAAGAAGGGAGTGATGATGTAGTTCATGAAGGCAATCTGGCTCTTCGCAAGGCTCGGCTGAAGGCGATCCATGAAGGGACTGCATTCGAGGCCCAGGTTGCGCTCACGGTCGCCCTGCTGGTAGAACTCGTCCGACACCTTTGCGCCCCAGCGCAGGTAAATGTCAAGCGGGCGCCCGCAGTTTGAAATGTCGGCCATTTTCAGAGCAATCGCGAGGCAGAGATTCTGCTCGCTGGTCTGGGTGAAACTAGAGTGCTCCTGCATCTTGCCCTTCAGATTCGCCACGTACTTTCCGTGAGAGCCCATGTCTGTCGCCAGCACCATCTCTATCATCGTCTCGCGGACCTCATGACGCTGCTCATCACTGAAGCTTGCTAGGATGTTGAAGGCTGGGTTCTTCATGAGCTCGAAAACGCTGCTCACGTGCAGATTTTCCAGGACACTGCGATCGTTGTACAGCGTAGCAAGGTAGCTGCCTGTCTTGATGTGGAAGTTATTGTTGATGCCAGGGTGGTCGAAGTCATGGATCGAAGCAGCCAGCAAGGCAGAGAAGACCTGGATGTCGCTTAGGTCGCACCGCTTCGCCAACCCTCCCCGTGTGATGATGAAGTCCGTAATCTGCAGCACATCCGCGGCGTGCATCGAGTTGTGATACGGGTTTCCATGGTAGCTCGCCTCCACTGCGCTGATCCAGTTGAGCGCAATCTGCTCGTCGATCTGGAATTTTTGCAGGAAATCGTGCATGCACAGCAGTGCGTACATGGTTACCAGAAGAGACCCGCCGTGCGTCTGTGTCGAGAGCGAGAGGTAGTCGTCACCGCTCATAGCCGCCTGGACATCAAACACGCGGTAGCTCCATGAGTCGATGGAGTCCAGCGCCTTCCATATCGCAGCTCGGCTACCTGAGAGTTGGCTCACGTGGATCGCTAGGTCCTCCTTGGAGAACGGCTGCACGACGCGATTCGCGGGCGAGCATGCGTCGCACTGCTCCGGTGACAGCCACCGACTCTTGATCATGCGAAACAGGACAAGATCAAAGTCCTTGCAGGTGCGGTTCCCGAGCGGGCTCGGAAGCCAAGACTTGTTGTTCTCGCCAGCTGCCCTCTGCTGCTGTTCCTGGATCGCTCGCCACGGATTTCCCGTGTTCTCTGTGCTGTAACCGCCGAGGCTCTTTAGAAGCTCCTCTTTGCGCTCGTTGTTTATCTTCTGCTTGTGTTTGTTGCGTGTCAGATTATCGTTCAGCGCGACCAGCTCACAATCAAGTGCCTCGCGCTTCGTGCACGCTATCTCCTTGGCTTCCATGATGTGGAGCAGCTTCTGCTCGTACTCCTTCGGGTGATTATACATGTGATGCGCCTGCAGCATGCTCTCGAGAATATACTTCTGCTGGTCCTCCGTGGTTCGCTCAAGCACGAAGGTGGCACGCTTTTCCCCTGACCCCGACAGGCAATGCACCTCCATCGAGCATGCTAGGCCTTTGGAGTCGGCGGAAACTGGCGCGGCGGCAGTACCGGCGGCTCGATGAGCATTCCCAGGCTGCACGGCTACTTTACCCGAGTTGAATGCCAGCTGAACCTCGCGAAAGAAGCTGCTCCAATCGGCATTGTCGCAGAGCGAGGCCTTCGCTGTGTGAAGGGCCTTCTCGTTCAGGTTGCAGATGTAGGAGGCGTCTTCTGAACTGTCGTAGGAACGGAATGACAGCTCCTCTGCTGTGTCGCTCATCCCCGCCATCACGGAGACAGTATTGCCGCAGATGGCATACACACTTGCCAGCTGCTGCAGCTGCTCAAGAAACTCGGGCATCGTTGCCGCTGCTAGAGCGAGGCACCGCAGGAAGGCAAAAGAAAAGTTCAGACGGGAATTTTTTTGCGGCCGCCTGTTCGGTGGGTGAGGTTTTCGTCTACTATTTCGTCTCTTGCTGTTATTTTCTGGAGCGGTCGACCAACCGTGTCGGGGAGAAGCTGCCAAAAGGGAGGAAAGAGGAGAAAAAAATGAAAGAACGAGAAGCGCGTCAGACTTCAGCTCTCTTGCAGAGAGAGAGAGAGAGAGAAACAGAGCTAGGAAAGAGAGAAGAATGGCGGCAGAGTCGAAGACGGGTAAGTTTGCGCATGGGAGACTGCAGAAACATACACAGGTGGCTTGTTTTGGGATTTCCTTGTTCGCGCTCGCAATACCTTGAGTGAATGCGGACGGTCGTGCTTCACTGTAAGCATCGTGGTAATGCGCAAGCACAGAAACGTGTCCTGTCGGTTGCTTGGAAAAGGCAGAAAAAGAAAACGAGCCGGCGCCTCCGGTACTTGCTGGCAGTGCGGTAGCCACGAACACCTCATGAAGCTCCTTGATGTTCAAGACGTACTTTTCTTTTGATTGTCTGAGAGAGGTAGCTTTCAATGATCGCACATAGAATGTAAAACGAAACGGCGCACTCGGGCTATTAACGTGGGTGTAGCTGTGTGTATGAGGGGATGTAAGAATGTGGTCTGTTACCCCTACGAAAAAGGAAAGCGAAAAAAAAAAACGTTCAAAAGCACGAAAGGAAACAGGAACATCACAACATTCTTATTTCGAAAGCGGCGTCTCTTTGCGCCAAAGATGAAGCAATCGAAGAAGGGGGCATTGTGGGAAAGCACACGCCCCACAGTACACATTCATTTCACGCCTAATGCTTTGCACATCTATCACTAAGATGAGCCCCCCTCGCTGCTTCCTTTTTTTTCCTCGTCTGTTCTGTGTTCGGTCTCCTCTGAAGTATTCCACACGTAATCGTCACAGGTACTACATGAAAAAAGAAGAGGGGAGATGGGAGAATGTCTACCGATCGGTGGCCTGCTTCGCATGTAAAAACACCGGCAGATTTCCCTTGCTTTGTCTCTTGTCAACTCACTTCCTCCTTGCTTGCCTATATGCGACCACCTTTTGTTCTCTGCTTTTCTTGCCTTTCCTTATCAGGTGCGAACCGTTTTGTTTTACAATGTCAGCTCCGCGTTTTCCCCTCCTCCACTATCCTTTCTTGTATGAGTCAAGGCGCTTCAGCATGGCTCGTTTTCTTTTCTTCGGGGGGTGGCGCTTTGAGTTTTCCCCCTTTTCACGCTCTCCTTTCGGTTCGCTTTGCATCCTGGGAAGACAGAAAAAGAGCAGGAAGGGAGCTAATCGCCATCTCTCAACATCATATGTACTCTTCTCACTGATGTATAAACGGTGGGTGAACCGCAAAAAAAAAGAAATGGGGAGCAACACATAGAGCTGAAAGACATGATGGAATCGGCAAACATGCGCAAAAAGAGGGGGACATCCAGACATCACCGTTAAATCAGCTAAAAGGGGGGACGGAGAGAAGGACAGCGGGTGGGGGAAGCAACGCGAGGAAAGCGGAAGGAGAAAGAGAGCTTCGGATCAGAGGAGATAGCAACCTGAGCAAATATGAGAAAAAGGAGTCGAAAAAGAGGGACAGAGCAAAAAAAAAATGGCCGTTTTAACGTCCGTAGAAAGAGGAAGAGAGAGCGAAACAAATAAAGACACAGGAGGGTAGAAGAAGAGCCAAGGCAACACACGAATAATGTACATATTTACCGAAAGCTATACAAGGCAGCGGGTACAATACCTTTTCTACGCACGGCACACATAAGCGCACTCCCGCACAGTCTCGAGAATGTGCGTTGATGTGGATTTCCTTTTTCCCGTTTGTTTTCTGATGACAAGAGGCACACCTTACTTTTTATAATCATTTGTGGAGGAGAGAGGACGCGGGAAAAGGGCAGCACCTAAAACCACATGAGTATGTTGATGTGTGTAAATTCCAAGTCGATTCCAGGAGGGATAAAACCAGGAGAAGCAAGGAGCAAAGGAGGAGAGGGAGAGGCAGCCCCATCAGCCCCCCCCCCAGCGTTTGACTTATATCGCCGCTCTACAAGATATCCATCAACGCGGCTACAGCTACATCGTCGTGAACAAAATCTGCGGTGGCGGCCTCCCAGGTCTTTTCATTGCCCGTCACATCCAACTCTGCCCTTTTCCGCATCTTGTGCTCCTTTCCTCTTGCCATCACGAACACACGCGCAGACCTTTCATCCAGCGGCAGCGGAGGGGAACAAAAAAGGTGAAAGAGGGCTCAGAGGAAAGCTCCTTCTCATCAAAAGAAAGTGAAAAAGGGGGCACACGCGAAAGGGGGGAAGGTCGCCGGAGAAACAAAAAGAGAGACTGTAAAGATCAGCGGACGAAAGTCATGGCATCGAACCCTCTACTGGCTGCACTTTGCGCGTACATTGATCATTGAGAACGCAGCAATCCGCCTATTCGACTGTCTAAAAGGAATCAGAGCCGACTCCGAAAGAAAGGCGGAAAAAAAGAAGCTAGAAACACCATCGACACCAACGCCAACCCTTCGAGATCACAATCCACAATAACCCCTGTGTGTGTGTGCGTGTCTTTTATAATACATTGCGCTTGCGCGTTCGTCAAAATTACACTTAAGAGTTCTGAAACGCCTATGCATACATCGTGAAGGCGAGAAATCGCCGTGCGACCCGCACGCACTACACCCTCCCCACTCCGCGTGTGCCAAAAACACTTCGAGGTGGAAAGGGCACAAAACAAAGAAAAAATAAACAGTCTGAACATGAAAATAGAGCGACGGCGGTTGCAAAGGAACCTGCAGGCAAAGCGACTTCCCCGAAAGCTTAGGAGAGATGCTTAGCGGCGTTCGTGTGCGCGACCGCAACACGAACGCCGCTGGCGCAGGAGGCGGGAAACACAACTAAGCGTGTGAGAAAGGTCTACACGTGCTCGTCGCTCCCCGCCCTCCGCACTTCAAAACCTTGGAGGCAGAAATGGGATACTACTCGTCCGTATACTGGCCGTTGCAGAAGTTTGCGAAGCAGTCCTGCTGTGCTGGAGTCAAAGTGCGCAAAGAGTTGAGTGGGCTGTCGGGGTACTTGTCGAAGTAGTGGGTATCGCCCTCCTTGTGTTGCCGTACCGGGATCGGCGCGGGAATCTTCTTGGACAGCACTACATTCCAGTCCACTTCCGCAAAGTACTTGTGGTTCTTGATGTCCTCCGTGCCGTTGGGCAAACTGCCAAGGCGCTTCGTGGGATCGAGGGATAGAAGGCCCTTGATGAAGTCTCGGGCCTTCGAGTCTACCCATCGCGGGAAGAGCACCTTGCCCACAAGGATCTTCTCGTAGATCTTCATCGGGCTGTCGTCGAAGAACGGCGGGTAGCCAACCAGCATTTCGTACAGCAGGATGCCGAGCGCCCACCAGTCGACAGCCTTGTTGTGCCCCTTGCTCTGAATGATCTCGGGGGCTAGGTACTCAGGTGTGCCACAAAGCGTAAACGTACGCTCCGTCACGCGCTTCGCGAATCCGAAATCCGTGATCTTTATGTTACCGTCTTGGTCGAGGAGAATGTTCTCCGGCTTCAGATCGCGGTAAACGATCGTCTTGTTGTGCAGGTAGTCAAATGCTAGGATCACCTCGGCGCAGTAGAACTTCGAGACATCATTAGGGAACTTGCCGGCCTTGCGGAGATGCGAGAACAGCTCGCCGCCTACCACGTACTCGAGGAGTATGTACAGCCGGTTCTTGTCCATGTATCCCCGCAGCATGCTCACAATAAAAGGGTGGTCGATCTCCTGGAGAAGACTTGCCTCCGCCATCACGTGGTCGACCTGCTTCATTCGGAGAATCTCCTGCTTCTTGAGGATCTTGAGGGCCGCGTACTGGCCTGTTCCTTTGTGCTTCACCAAGCGTACTCGGCCGAAAGTGCCGGTGCCGACCGTCTCACGCATCTCCAAGTCGCTCAGCCTCCACTTGGAAGCTTCGGCCTTGGTGATCATGGTGTTCTATTATGACTGGTAAGGATATGACTGAGAAAAAGGAACACAATGTCCAAGGCGCAAGAAAGGCAGACAACGACGGATAATTTGAATCTCTCTCTGACAGAGTATGCCCCCGACAGCTGGTCACACTCACCGGAGGTGTATGAAGCAGAGTCTTTTGTAGCTGTAAGAACACGAATGGGGGGAGAAAAGGAGAGTAAAGAGGCGTACAGCTGTGCCTTTTTGACTCGATCCTGTTTGCGTGGTTTGTTTCACCCGTCCTCGCCTATGCATGAGGAGTTCGTACAGCTTTATTTGGGGGTGCCAGAGGCCCACGGAGAGGGCGAAACAGACGAGAACGGAAATAGAAGAGAGCTGGAGTGTGAGGTGGACAGTGGACATGATTGCATGATCAAAAGAAAGCCCTACATGCAAGCCTCGCGAACTTGTTGTTCAACACACCTTGGACACGTGATGGCTAAGAGAAATAGCAACGCGGTTCGTGTGCGCTTTGGGAAGAGGAACGAAAAAAACGCGGCAAGCGTGCACCTCCACTTGGTGCTTCTTTTTTTTTTCGTTCACTCCCGATCGATGGCGCGGGAGAACGAAGAACGACAACACACGACGTGCACAGCCCACCCCCTATGCATATGCCGGCGCCCTACCTTGCCCAACGAGAATCACAACGCAACCTCTACTGGGAAATGAATATGACACAGGAAACTGTCTCTGTCGCGGCGCACCACAGGCCAGAATTGCCACTCCTGTGATGAAGATATAGCAGATACAGCACGTTGTCGGCGCATCCCTAGAGCTTTTTCGTCAGCAGCAACGAAATGCGCTGGAGGTCACCTTGCAAAGGAAGAGATGGAAAAACAGAAAGAGGAGTCGATAGTCATGGTACCCGGAAGAGGAAGTTGTCTGCCATTTCTGCTCGCTTCCGTGTAAAGACGTGATGCTAAAAGAACTTGGGAAAGCTGATGCTTGACGGGTGGGGCATTGTGCTCCAGCCCTCTTCGATCTGACGCAGTACGTCTGGATTTCCTTTGGCCCGGTCCTTCAGCTGCGTTAGCAAATCGGGGTCGTTGCTCCGCTTGCAATCGGCACCGGCACCGAACCAGTCGCTGCAGAGCACGTAGTATTCCATCCGCGTCTCAATCTTTGGAATGCGCGAAATATACTGCTTTGCCTGCTGCGGGCGCTTGTAGGAGAGCAAGGCAGTAACAAAAGCCTCGCCGTCAAGCAGCGTCTTCTTGTTGGACGAGATGCCGCTCATGTCGTCAATGAGGTCCCACTGACTAGTGCACAAGTACGCACTGAGCATGCACCGCTGGAACATCTTCTCTGGTACACAAAACGCATTCTTCAGCCGCTGCGCGACAGAAGTGCGTCCATGCTCGAGGGCGTAGCGGATCGTGTCGGCGGCGCTGGCCTGCAGGAAGCGGTAGTCCTTGTACTCGTTCATAAGCTGAGTCTGCTCGTCGAGGAGGCTGCTCTGCAGCTGCAAAAAGCGCTCATCGATCATGGAAGCTGGGAACGGAATCCCGCCACCGACAATCGGAGAAAAGGCCGTGGTGGTCGACTGCGGGCGTGGGCTCTGCTCTACAGCCTTTTTTGTCGAGACAATAGCAGCCTGAATGTCCACGCCTTTGCATTCTTGTAGCATTTCCCAATTTCCGCTTTCCATCGACTGCGACAGCGCGTGTCCCAGTCGTGTTTCCTCGCGAAAGTAGCTGCGCAGATGGAAGTAGGCCTGAACTCGTGGGTGCTTATTGAAGTACTCCGCCATGAGCTGCTGATTGCCTTCGCACACCCCCACGTATTGCAGCAGCAGATCGCACGAAATTTTGTGCGATGTCAAGGTGGCAAGCGCAGCGGAGCCGCGACTGCGGATCATGTTAACCATGACAGTGAACACCAGATCCGCGTCAGCGGCTTGAATGGCGCGCTTCAAGGCCATTTCAGGCTCGCCTATGCTGAGCAGCATCGGCACTTGTTGAGACGGATTCACTTCTGCATCCAGCAGTACCACCGCGGCGGCGCCGCGGCCGGTGACCTTAGCCTGCTGTGCCAACTCTGCGAATGCAGTGAATCTACACGCCTTCAGCTTCTTGACTATTTGCTTCGCGACCTCCAGCTCCTCGTCCTTGCTGTGAACAGAGACACGCGCCAGCCTACACATCGCCCAGTCCAACATCACTGGCTTTAAATCTGACCCGAGAGCTTCTGCCACACAAAAGGCTACCTGATGCTCACTGCACATAGTAAGACGCTGTAGAAGGCGCACCTCGCCGAGGTCGGCGAGCTGCTGGTCAGTCACTATCATGCCGAGCGGCTCGAGACGAAGATGATTGCGCACACGCAGTCGCTTCGACATGGCTATGAATGAGCTTGAATCACAGAGGGAACAAAATGTTCGGCCAAATGCGGCGATTCTCAACAGCCGCTTCTGCTGCGCCGCGTCAAACTCGAAGCCTGCTGCAGCAACGCACTCAGCGACCGCTTCCACCAGCGCGCCTGAGGTGTGCTCAAGATTCCGTAGCATTCGCACGGCAGATGCATCTCCGGTCATGAACTCGTCGTACGTTGTCACAAGCATCGCCCCAGCGGCCCGCGAACCGACAGAAAAGACGTGCTGGACGGCAAGCGGGGCAATCTGCAAGAAATACAGCGACTCTCTAGAAAGCACCCAAACACCGTCCTTCTCGGGAAGAAGACAACCATCAAACGGTAAGTCGGAGATGCAGTCACTGTTGTCAGGTTCGTCGACGCTCATCAAGAATAGCGAGCAGGAGTAGTCCTCACCCTCACCCTCAGCCTCACCCGACGCGCTGCCGTACTGCATTCGTTGTAGATATGCAACACAATGGCTTCCACACCACGTCATTTGCACAAAACTTTCCGGAGTCGCGTCAGTACGCCTAAGCAGAGAAACCTCAGAGAATCCGCTATTCGTTGAGTATACCGACCCATCTAGCATCATAAACGCGACGGCGCGGCCGGTGGGCGAGCGGCACATCTCCAGAACTCGCCCTCCCTCGACTGGCACATCGAGCTCTAGGAAAGACGAGTTTGAGGCTCCGAAAACGCACCGACAAATGAATGAGTTCGAGGACCACGGTGAATAAGAAAGAAACACCTCTGTTGTCTGTCTTTTGTCAGCGCTTTCGTCAAGGGCGACGAGAGCGATCGTTCTCATGAACTGGCGAATGCTCTGCGGCAAAGAGAGCTCGCGCACTGTGTACTCCTTCTGTGGTCCAAGGTGCACAAGTACAAGCTTCGCTTCAGTTGCGGTGTCGATCAGTGCAACAAACCCGTTGTCGCACGATGTACAGACAACCGGTATTTCCATCGGCAAAGACGTCGCTGCCGTTGCACCGCAATAGTTGTAAAAGTGGACGAAACCTGTATTCGAAACTACTATCAGGTGATCAGCTGCCTTGTTCCATGTCATGTAGACGACGCTTTCAATCGCCTTCAAGGGAATACGTATGCGCTTCTGCAAAGGGGCTCCAGCGAGATGGAAGAGGAAGATAGAGTTCTCGTTTGTTGAAAAATTACAAGCCCTTGGCGAAAAAAGAGCAACGAGCCCACCGCATCCGCTGTGCGCCACCAAAGAATTATCGAACTTGAATGGAAGTGAGTTGGAGTAGTTCTCCAGCTCTGAAAAGCGAAGAAGAGCATCTGCTCCTAGCGAAATCCATGACCCCAGTCGGCTGGTTTGATCGAAGTGTCGCTTGTGAGGCATTGGCTACCGAGAGCAAGGAAGGAGTGAGAATTGAAGAATCACTCGAGACGGTGTTTCATCGAGAGAAGCACCTCAAACCTGGCGAGAGAAAAATGAAGGGTTGGGAATAATAATAATAAAGACCCGACTCAGAAGCAAAAAAAAAACGAGAGTGTGGTTGGAGAAGTAGCACAGGGTTTATTTCATAGTCACCAGCTCTCTATCGCCAATGCATTATTTGCAACGCGAAACACTTTTAAAGTGAGGTCGTGAATTCCCCCGTTGGGATGAATGCACTCGGGAAAAAAAAACGCCCATTACTCATGGCTGAGTGGAATTCCGCTGCAAGGGCAGCAGTGGCGAATATGATTCTGAGGCTCTTCTTTTTTACATTATTATTCACGGTTGATTGGTTTGCTTGTAAAATGAAGATAAAGCATCGTCAGGTCTTTGTACATCGTAGCACAGAGGCCGTTTTCACACTGCTCTGCGTAAAGCTCTCCTTACAGAAAACTGTAAGATCATAATCATCGGGACATCGGCTTCCGCAGCAGTAAGGGAGGAGAAAGAAGCTTTCGCCAGCAGCGAGAGTAAGCAGGAAGCTATGTACGCAGACAGTGCTCCTTTCCTGTTGTGTGGAAAAATGTGGCTTGGTTGCATCGACAACGTCGATAGAAGTACCCTTCCAACCAAGCACTCCGAGCGGGAAAGGAGGGCTGCTGCCAGTGTTTTGAGAGAGAGCAAGCACAAGACTGAGAGTGCATCCAACACTAATCCTGTTAAGCTGAAATATATCGTCAGAAAAACGCTTTGCCTTAAAGAGTGTATTCCACTTTGAAGAAAAAGTCGACGAAGCCATAATGTCTGGGAGCTGCATTGCGTCGACATTCTCTACGGAAGATATTCGAATCCTAAAACTGCTTGGTACACGCGAAGAAAGAGTCATCTGCAGGCGCTCTGTGGGAAGCAGATTGAAAAAAACAGAGCCCTCATTCCCTTCGAACACCTCTGAGCCAAAAAATGCGTTGCCTTCGCATACATTGTAGCGACGCAGGGAAGCTCCGTTCTCAGTATTAGCGGCCTTGTAAAAAAGACATTCGGCTCCAATTGTGGCGTCAGATGCGGAAGAAGCGGATAGCGACACCATAACCGCGCTTGAGTTCCTTCCTTTGTTTTGAATCAAAAAACTGGGGTTCTTGGCGAATTGAGAAGCCGCAGACAGAGACTCGCTTGCTACTTGAAACTCCACAGTCGTCTTATGATCCGATACAGCGTCGTCGAAAGGCCACAGCAGAAGAAAAATGCGCTCAAACGTAGCAGCAAAGTCTTCAAACGTCATCCACAAAACACGATTCCCGTTCACCTCTTCCGTTTTGTACATCTCATACTCAAACGCGTACTTCAGGGCCCTTTCACTCGATGGGGCAGCCACCTGGATTAAAAAAGCATAGTGAGCACCATTTTTTTGGCAAGCATCCGTTTTCAAAATGGCGTACGGAATGCCGCAGCACACCCCACTCTCTTCAAAAGTCTGTTCCTCAATCGAGGTACGCGGGATGGCGCACGCGACCAGTTTGTGTCCATACTCGCTCAGGGCCCGCAGCGTGTCGAAAGTGGTAGAAAACGATGATCGGCTCAATAAATTCACTTCGAAACTTGTACAACCTGTAAGGAGATCGATGCAGTCACGTAACGATAGTTCTTGGATGTAGCGATAACCACCAATTGCTTTTGCAACAGCCTTCTCAAGAACCGCGGCGTAAAACGGGCTACTGCACGAATTCAAACCAACAATGGTGCACGCCGCATCTACGTGAACGCATGGAACTAAATCGTCAACGTACACCTCAACGGGTGATTCGCCAGCAAAAAGGCGAAAAACGTACAGTCCTGCATCAGGGTATCGTTTTACAACCAACGACTTGCAGAGGGCATCGTAAATGCTGAGAATATTCAAAGCAGCGCACAAATTCTGGTTGTTGTAATAAGGCGATGGCGAGAAAGGAGCTTTGGAGTTTCCCAGCCCAGCTTCCTGAAAGGAGTGCAATGCACAGTATTTACTCCACCGAATTGTTTCCGTCCCTGCAACAGGGTGATTGAAAGCGTCTTGCTGAAAAGAGATATCGCTAAAAACAGAATCGTATGATGTAACAAAACTGTCGACAACTTTACTCTGCACACTAGACGATAGCTTCACAGTCGCACAAAAGTCACGGTCTTTTTTTCCTCTGAAAAGCATCCACCGTCCCACAGCCGAGGCGTTCTGTTGCGCCCCTGCAGTAGACGTGGAGGTCATCGATTCTGCGTTCAAGCGATTCAAATCAACAATCAGCATAATTTCATCGACTAGATAAGAAGGGATGCACGTGTCTCTCAGTACAACAGACACTAAGTTCGAATTTTCAATGCAGAGTTGACGAATAATATTCGCGCTTGCAGAGTCTAGCTTTATCCGTTGCAGACTCAGCTTTGACACGCAAGAGCGCAGCAATGACTCTTTCAGTAGCTTCACCTCCTCCACACCTATGTTCGCACCATCCAAGATTAGCTCTTCGATGTCGGGGCGCTCCTCAACAAATTGCAATACGCAGCGAAAGTGCTTCCGTGGTAAGTAAATTCCGCTGACATCAAGCCTTGCATCGCCATACTTCAAAGTCTCTTGAAGCTGGCGAAGAGGGGGGTCATTTAGTTCCTTGCACACAGAGATATATGACTGCTCCCGTGTCACTGTCATGGGTTCCCAGTTTTTGCTGCTCTTAATGTGTGTTTGTGCTCTGTAAAATGACTGTCACTGCACTCTTGTGCCTTCTGCTACAGTTCCAAGTCCAGCGAAAAGGCACTCAGATTATAAAGGCGATAGAAAAAAAAGCGGGAGAGAAGTTAGAAAATGGAGGAAAACTTTGATGAGGCGAGGAACCTGAAGAGTGCTTTGTCTTTAGGCTCGGAAAACTACAACACAGCAGACATCACCAGCGCGGACTCAGAAAGAACGACGAGTAGACGCCAACTATGAAAAGAAAAACTGATCTTCCCTGAATAGTCCTCACATTGACACTCTATTCAAAGCGAGACTGATGCAGAAATTGGCTTGCGTTGTTGAAACCGCCACGACGCGAAGTGATCACATTACTGTAGTTCGCATGATATGTGCTCACCTAATGACGGAAGGCACCTCAGTGCGTGGTATCGGGGTCCAGCGCCCACTCTCTCCGTGAGGGAACCTAGTCAGCTCCTATCCCCTGCCGATCCCAAAGCACCTCTGGTGGCGACAAGGTCAAGTACCTACGACGTCGAGGATACAGAACGATTTATCGCTAGAGGTCAGTGGTCAGGTCCTGGATGGCATGGCGTTGCAGCGACCTGCTGCAATAAACACGTATGTGCCATCAATTTGAATGAGAGAATTGAAAGAGTGCTAACGAGCCCTCCGGTTATTTGTGTACAAAATGCATTCCCGCGACTGCGCGGTTTCTTTTTTTTTTTGTCCCCTCTTTAAGGGAAAGTTTTTCCCACTTCATCTCAACTCACTCCTTATTTCTCATCACCTGCAGAGAAACATTAGACAAGCACCCGTGCAAAGGCAGCACATGACAGATGTTTCGGCGTATCGTGGCGGCTCTCTTCAATGCTGAACTTTTCCCTTGGAAGAGGCCAATACACAGTTGACCCTCTTGCCATCCCTTTGCGATACTGAGAAAACCTGTCCAAAAAACTAGTCTCCAGTGGAAGCAACAGGCAAGTATTCTTGTGCAGCGGGCACCTTTGAATACGACACCCTCAGGTCGCCGAAAGCAGAAAAATCGAGAAAAAACCCGAAACAGAAGCCTGCATCCCCCCACCGCTATTGCTTCACTTGGCCCACTTGCGGTTAAACTTTCCTGTCCCCGCTGCAATAACTGAGCCACATTGGCAGCACTCAGCGTGAGAGAAACTATACCTCCTCCCCCCCCCCCCACAGTCAGCGCCACATGAGCCGCAGACACCTTAGCCGGCAGTAAACTTGCTGCTCCCCCGAGGTGGCTTACCTGAACTGCGGCGTTTCGGGCCCGCCGCCCCCACACCGGCGCCGTGCACCCTTTCAAATCCCATAAGATGGAGACAGCCCCGATGCCGTCCACAGCAACCTATTTTGAGGAAAAGCAAGTCCAGAAAGCACCTTGCCGACGCTGGTTCCTTTGGCCCCATCCACGCGAGCGTTTCCGCGAAGCAGGCGGCGGTGGATGAGGCCAAAGAGCAACAGCAATCGCAATATCTGCCGCGGCTCGTTTTGGTGGGCTCGCCGGCGTTTGGCTTGCCGCTCGGCGCCCCCGCACGCCATTCGGCGGCCATGGGGCCACGGCCCGCTTTTTCCACACACCCCGAAGCGCCGCGACGCCCACACACCCCAGCCGATCCCCCCCCCCCCGATGCGCATGCCGAAAAAAAAACGCCCACACCACCACTAGATGTTAACTTTAACTGCTGCGACGGAAAGGCTACCTTTGAAAACCAGAAACGTACTTTAAGAAAGCTGGTTTAGTTTTTGAAAACGACTTGAAACAATAAGCGCCACAAAGGTTCTAGCCACCTCACGCGCAGGAGCTCGGTCTGTACACGCGCCGCGTCAGCAAAAAATTTTCAGAAACTATATAACGCCGCCACACACCCTCTAACACCACCCGCCTCACCAAGCCCCGCTCACATTAACAATTCACACCCGCCATGGAAACACCTTGGTTCCGTCGACAAAAAAAAAACTCGACCCTTCCGTACGCGCGGTGTGAACCTTCAGCACTCAAAGAGGGGATCTTCACTACTCACACATTGTTGCGCGCCTGCTCTCCAGAAAAAGCACCAAAAACACACCTTTTGCACACCTTTGTTCCCCCGAAAAATATGGCGCCGTTGACGAAAGCAGCTATACTTACCAAGCCCTCTCGTGCCCGAGCAGATTCCCTAACCACTCTGCGACTCCACCTTCAAAACCTTTTGCGCACCCGTGACCGGGGGGGGTCAGGGTGCGACAACCACCCCGCGTGGAAGCCGAGAGCCTGCGGCCTGTCCTCGGGTACGGCCGCGGACTCGCGGTGTCGGCGGAAATGCCTGAGGCGGCGATGTGCCGTGAAGTTTCGCCGTTATGATCGCGTTCGCACCGTCTCGATATGAATCCTCTCGATGGTTCGACTAGCATGTGCACTCACCTACATATTTTTCTTGCTTCTTTTGCTGCACCGCGGCGGCGTTGCGCGTAGCCCTGTGCCCCGCCTACGCTGTACATC
>NC_018245.1:441757-443909 GCF_000227135.1 Leishmania donovani | reverse complement strand
AACGAGGGGATCTTCACTACTCACACATTGTTGCGCGCCTGCTCTCCAGAAAAAGCACCAAAAACACACCTTTTGCACACCTTTGTTCCCCCGAAAAATATGGCGCCGTTGACGAAAGCAGCTATACTTACCAAGCCCTCTCGTGCCCGAGCAGATTCCCTAACCACTCTGCGACTCCACCTTCAAAACCTTTTGCGCACCCGTGACCGGGGGGGGTCAGGGTGCGACAACCACCCCGCGTGGAAGCCGAGAGCCTGCGGCCTGTCCTCGGGTACGGCCGCGGACTCGCGGTGTCGGCGGAAATGCCTGAGGCGGCGATGTGCCGTGAAGTTTCGCCGTTATGATCGCGTTCGCACCGTCTCGATATGAATCCTCTCGATGGTTCGACTAGCATGTGCACTCACCTACATATTTTTCTTGCTTCTTTTGCTGCACCGCGGCGGCGTTGCGCGTAGCCCTGTGCCCCGCCTACGCTGTACATCGTGGAATGGCAGCGGTCTGAGCGACCTCAAACGGGGCTGGTTGGCCCGACTCCTATGCGAATCCTCGGTACAAATCTGTCTTCCGCAAGAGAAGCGTTTACACCCCCACAGATCTGCACGGCACGTGGTCCCCCGGGGTTTTCGGCGCCCTGGCGTGGCAAGCTCGGGGGGGGGGTGGCGGCGGTGGCGCCCCAGTGCGCATACGAGGGGGCCGGCGTATGGGCGCGCCCCCTATTCCAAAGGACGAAATTGCGGCAGCGGCCACCTGGCTTTGCTGCGGCGACCCCGCTGGGCGGATGTAGCGGACGTCCGGCTACATACTCGGGGGCGCCCTTGCCACGCTGGAAGCCCCGGACCGAATGCAAAGCGCTGTGGCGCCCGGTCCCCGCGTTGCCCGGGGTGGGGCGGGGAAAACGACTCGGCCGGGCCAGAACCACCCCGCGCGGGCTATCCGGTGACGCGCGCCTGGCATGGGCAAACGGTGGGGACACCCCCGCGGCACAGCGCAGGCGGAGCCACGGGGACGGCGCCGCGGCACCGGGCGACCACCGCACGGGCACGTTCGCTGCCAGTAACGACTGACGCCCCCATGGCGCCCTTTCCGAAAATTTAACGGAAGACCGCACCGCGCCCGCATCGGCGAACCGACCCGCAAAACGCCGTGCCCACCGCAGCGGCGAGGAAGCGAAGACGCGCGAGCATCAGAGTGCCGCACGGACCCCGAGCACCAAGACAACTCGAAAACGCGCCATGGAGGGAAGCGAAATCTCCCACGCAGCCACACCCACCGCAAGACCGCAGCACCACCACAGACACACGCACACAACCACAAAGTATAACCGAAGTATGGAGCAATGTTGGCATCTGCTTGCGGCAGCCGCCGGGAATGCCGCCCCACCCGGCACACCCGCTTATAGACGATTGCGGGGGTCAAAACTGGCGCGACGGGCAGCCGCTCGTGGGAGGGTGCCCTGCAACGCCCTCGCCCTCGGCCATGGGCGTGCGTGCGGGCCGCCCGTGCGCCCGCGCGCTGCTCACACCAGCGGCGGGACAAGGTAACACCCACCCCGGCGTGGAAGAGCAGGCAAACATCTTGACAAAGATGCGCCAGCGGGCGCCGGCGCGACATCCCGCCGCCCCCCCCCCCCTCCCCACCGTTCCTGTGGCACTGACCCGTGGTCTGCGCAACCCACATGAGTAACGGACCTCGCGACGACTGCGCGACCATCTGGGAGACAAGCTCCAGCCACGGCAGCCTGGCTTCCGTCCCCGCCGCTCCACTGCAGACCGCGCGGGCTTGCTCTCCCGCACGGCGGCCCAGCACCAGCCAGGCGCCACGATAGGGGCGGCGTTTGTGGACTCGACGCTCACGCCTTTGGCTCGGTTGGTCGCGGCACTGAAGAATTTTGAGTTAAATCATTTCAGGTTCACCAATTCATATATTTTTTTTCGTATGGTTGCTGTTTCTGCTTTTGGGTCGTTGGAAAAAGGCTGGAAAAGGGGGTTGGTTGGTAGGGTTGCGTGGCGCCACGTTGATCTTGCTGAAGCGCTTGCTGTTTACTCCGGTTGCGTTTTGGTGGGGTAGGGTGCCTGGGGAGGCGCTCCGGAGGAAGCGTGCTTTTAGGAGATGTTGTTTCTCATCTTTTTTCCCCGTGATCAATAGACCCCGT
>NC_018245.1:440382-441658 GCF_000227135.1 Leishmania donovani | reverse complement strand
GTGGACTCGACGCTCACGCCTTTGGCTCGGTTGGTCGCGGCACTGAAGAATTTTGAGTTAAATCATTTCAGGTTCACCAATTCATATATTTTTTTTCGTATGGTTGCTGTTTCTGCTTTTGGGTCGTTGGAAAAAGGCTGGAAAAGGGGGTTGGTTGGTAGGGTTGCGTGGCGCCACGTTGATCTTGCTGAAGCGCTTGCTGTTTACTCCGGTTGCGTTTTGGTGGGGTAGGGTGCCTGGGGAGGCGCTCCGGAGGAAGCGTGCTTTTAGGAGATGTTGTTTCTCATCTTTTTTCCCCGTGATCAATAGACCCCGTGCGCGCCCCACCGCATTTCTTTTACTTTGCTTGGGGTGGTTCATGAGGGGGGCCTTTTTTCAGAGGAAAACCGCGCCCAGTGGCGGAATCACTGCGGTCAGCCGCGCTTGCGTCACCTACGGGCCGTAAGCGGGTGGCAATTTATTTTTCCGCGCGACTTAAAGCAAGAAAAAATGCGCGGCGTGGGCTGGCGCGCTTTCGGGGTCGTCGGAATCTCCTCAACCAGACGTCCGGGGCGGGGGCGGCCTCCTCGCAGAGGTGGGCCTGCCAACGGATCCCCGTTCCTGTTTTCTTAGTGGTAAAAAGAAAGGGCCCGCATTTGCTGAGGAAGAAACCCCGAACACCCTTGGGCTACGGCATCTCTAATCATGGCTGTTGCCACCCAACGCACACATGAAAGACCCCCGCCCGGAGAGAACGATCTTATTTCCCAATTGCTTCATAACGCCGCTGTTCCGCGCACGGCCGCTTCTGCAGGCTAGAGTGCCTGAAAAAACCATCGTGCGCATTTTGCGATGAGGGTCACACAACTGCGAAAAGTGTCCTCAGAATACTTCGGCGGCTTTGGCGCGCGTATGCAGACATCGATCCCCTCAAAGCAGCCGGGAAAAAACTCCTCATGCGCAGCGGTCGCATCTACTTCGACGCGCCAACTCATTCAAGGCGTTTGGCAAACTCTTTGAATTAGAAAAGGCCAGCGGCGCGCAGGCAATGGCTCTCCCTATGTGCGGGGCACCCTTGCTCGCTTCGGGGGAATGGTGCGGCGCGTTGGGGCGCAGCTGGCCTGTCTCGCGTGCCCCTTGCTTCCGCCTGTCTCTGGCGACTGTGTGTTGGGGCGAGAGGGCGACGCCGGCAAGTTTGCCAAGCCAGTGGGGGCGCTGACGCCAACTGCGTGGATCGCGGGGTTGGCCGCCGGTCTCAGACGCCAGGCCGGCATCCCCCGAAACCGCGCTGCACGGC